>NC_135500.1:193056541-193232484 GCF_052857255.1 Amblyomma americanum | reverse complement strand
GGGGAATCTGCCGTTTTGTTCTTGAGTTGTATCCAACTATAGGAGGTATTTCCTTGGATGAAAAATGTGGATTTATCTAGAGCTACACCCCCCTTCAACTTGCTGGAAGAAAGGCAACGCTCTTTCTTTCTTACCGTCAGTCTGCAAATTCTGGAAAGGTAACTCGCTGTGAAAAACAAGCTGGCACGTAAGCACTGGAAACTGAGCTGAGTACTTAGGCATGTTACAAGCTAAAGTAAATGCAGCTTAGCACCTCACTCTGCCGCAGTATATCTCTTTCCTTCACTGGCATGCGTACGAATTGCATTAGAGGCGTGATATGCAGCACGCTCTTACCAGTCACGTGACACTTGGTGAACTGGCCGCAAGCCTCGTGTTGAGGCAGACTGTGAAGCCTTATTCTAGCAGACTTGGCAGTACGAGCTCTATTTAATTTTCATCGGGGCTGACGGCATCACATTCGCCTACATCTTGATGGCGTGGAGCAAGTCTGAAGTAGCGGGGCTGACATAATTAGACACAACGATGGCGAATGATTGCATTGGTGTCGAGCTTCACACATGTTAGCGTGGCAATGCCCGGCGTGTTACTCATGATCATGCAGCACTTAAAATTATTAATTATTAAATAATTGCAGATGGGGTCTTTTTTAACATATTTATCAAAGCAAACAAAGTCAAAGCATCTAGTGCCAGAGGTGCAACTAGGAGGCTGAAAGATAAACTCGCACATAAGTTTACCCTAACGGCTAAACAGCCTAAATTATCCATGAGCATTTTTTTTAATCTTGCTCCTAATTAACTGTGTGCGCCTTCGTATTTGCGCGAAGTTCTACAGTGATTAGATAATCAAAAATCATAAAAATTGTTCGAATTTTAATTGGTCTGCAGACAGATTTTCTTTTAACAAAATCACCATTTATTTTTTTTTACATTTCTACAGTGAAGGGACGATAAATGATGCAATCCCGGAAGCTCATAAATTTTATCTTCCGTTTCTAGTGCCTGTGCATTACAGGGTTCAATGGCGGTACATTTGAGAAATCACATTCTAGGCAAACATACAGTCCTCAACAAAAGTAACCAGGCTGCATGGTTCGCTTATCAGCCGTGTAGTAGAGCCCTTAGGGCACCCCTCGAGCGCTAAATCACTTTTGTGATAAGGACAACCCTCGAGTTTCGTCTGAAGCCAACACCAAGAGTAGCAATTCGGGAATTTGACTCGAGTTCACTTTAAACGATGCAACTACTCTATCAGTACCGTAGTTAATCAGTCTACATATGCCGCGATAATTTGCTACATACCGTCAGAAAAATTGATTCTTGTTCATGTCTGACTGGGTTTCTCAAAGCTGCTCCGCGAATATGGTAACGTTAGTATTTGTGCACCTAACAAACTAGATTTCTGTTGCATTTACTCTTACTTGGCGAACGCCACGTCAACATATAGCCCTGAAATGAAATCTGATCGTACTATTTCGTGCAGCTAAGACATGATGAACAATATGCATGAAAAAGTGATGCATACAACTGCGTACATTGCGAACTCGCAGCATTTTCTCAGAGTGTGTTTTAGCTAGCATTGATTTCTTCGTTTTAGGCGAGTTTAGCATATTTCACTTCGCAAATATGACGCTTTTTTACGCCAGCTAGCGAATTCAGCAAAAAATGTTTCACTAAACAGTGCTCTGGTAGCATGTCTTCCGCCATTTTCTTGCCGACAGATTTCTGAAACACGCACTACCGTCTCTTTTTTTTTATTTAATGAATATCTTACTTTATGCGCATCTTCGAAAGACGCAATGATTCCACGACCCCTAGGGTGTTGTTTCATAAACCCGGTGTTTTAATACTACAACTTCCAATTATTTCGACAGTTTCTAAGAAATTTCGTTTTGCGCGTGTAAAATATTAACCACTGGTGTTCGTGCGGAAAACTAACAAACTGGTTTTCTTCATGCTAGGATATGCCGTTTATGGCTAAAAATATTTGCTTTGAATCGAAATCATAAATGGCACCTTAAAGGTTAGATACACAAAAGTACCATTTAATCAGCCAATATAACGAATGGAAGCTGAGGTTCAGATCCCGTAGCAGCATTTCAAATCAGTTTTTGCACACTTGGCGTCACCAACAAATCAAGTGCTGAAAAAAAAATAACTAAAAACAATCCGGGACTGTGGGTTTTATAAGGCAGAATAAAGAACGGTGGCGGTATTATGAAGCGAAGAGCTGTCGGAGAAAACTTCCAGGTGTGCCAGAGCTGTGTTTCAAAGGCCTCCCTCGCATTGTTCGCGTCCTTTCTGAACCACTGCGCCAGTCCTTGAGTGCACTACTCGCTGATTTCCAAACAGCTGTCATCAAGGAAGGGAATAGGTTTGTTATTTTGTCACTGATGTCACTTTATTCGAATCCGTTTGACAACCCGGACCACATAACCTGTATTTCTGTAAAGGCGCGTGCCTGAAACTTATTTTACAGGAAAGGAGGACACATTTTTCGATTCATCGCGCAGCTGAAGCACTTGCCTCATCTGCAGTCGCGCCTGGTTTCACCGGCGAAGGTACCGTTCAGAGTAACGAACCGTGCAGGCGGCTGTTAATCGGCATGACTCGGCAGCTTTTGCGCGTGTTTCACGCAGCAGAATGTGGGCTCTGCACTTCGCTACTTACCGCGCTTAAACTGGCAACGCGCGTTTATTGCGACTGTCACCGCACTGCTAATTACCCTTGTAACGAGCTCAAAGCGTTCAATGACCGCCAGAAAACACCGGCCAATCCAACAAACCACCAACCTTGTCAATCAGATGCTCAGCGGGTACGCGTCTCCCGAAGCCGGCTGGTAGTCACTCCCCAATTCGCGACGACCAGCGGGAGGGCGCACTGACAGTCTCGGGCGATGCGCCAACGTGTCGTTCACTTTCGAAGTTTGCTTGCTGGGCAAGGCCTGTCGGTCCTTTCATACGCGACGACTAGTTCCTACCTCACAGGCAGCTCGTCGTTTCGGGCAAGACTGAGGAATCGCCTGCAAGAGTCGGCGGTCGTCTGCCACCGGCACCCAAAACGGTACGGCACAAAGCAGCAGGTCCCCCGGCGTGGGCCAGGAGGCACGGGCTCCCTTCTCCGCGTCCGGACAGGCTTGTCTCCCGTTCGTGGGATTCGAACAGCTCCAGTCGAGCGGCGAGCGCGGACAAAAGAGACGCCGCAGGGGTGGGTTCCAAAGCGCGCCCGGCTCACAAGCACACACACACAAAAACACACAGGCAGCAGAACCCCCCCGGCTGCTCACTCACCCTCCCATCTGTTAAAGGCTGATCCCTTTCCCTCCTTTCCCAACAGCAGCGCGTGCCTTTCGCGCGATGCCGAGGCGTCCCCCGGCCGCTGTGGCGTGATCCGGCAGTTGCGCGAACCAATGGCGGCGGTCATGATTTGCAGCACCCCGTTTTTTAATAACTTGGAACTTCTTTCCACGTCGTCCGCAAATGTCCGATGAGCGGCAGCTCGGAACTTGTTCCACGACGGACTGCGCGGCGTTTAAGCCGCCGGTATTAGGAAATATCATGCTGCGATTTTTTTTCCTGACTGCTTCTTGCATCGTTTGCTGCCCGAAATTGTTTTAAACAACAAAAAGGTGGCGAGGAAAATGTGATTAACTAAGAGGATAGGTATCTCGAGCTCCGAGATTTCAACACCAACCAAGCTTCGCAGCCTCTGTGTTTTCTTGCACGGGGTTTCAAGGGCTCACTGTATTCACTTTCATGTGACGTCACTTGAAGAGGAGTAATATAAACTGTATACTAATTGTAATCAACACGGAGCCGCACCATTTCCTGTTTTCAACGAACACCAAACTGCTTGCTGACGAAGAAGGTGAGGACTTTGGCAAGCGAAATTCGCTGTGTAACGAGGGGCAATTATGTAATATCTTAATCATGGTTAGCGGGAGCGCGTAGTCTCGAGAACTACCAGCCCATTCTAACGTAAAGGGGCCGCGTGGAAGCAGCATACATGACCACTGCGTGCGCATCCCCGTTCCCAACAACCACGATTAAGATAGTATACGCATTCCCTGTTAACAAGCTTGATACGCAAACGAATCAAGATTCAACAGTTCGTTTGTCCCTGTTTTCTTCCCTCGTGCATGCCTTCCGTTTACGCTGTTGCTTGTACAATACAATCTAACCAGCACTACGCTTTTGGGCGATTCTGGTACAGAGCGTACAGAAGTCTAAATTAACATGCATGAGCGCAGGCACCGATAGATGGATGGATACGGCTGAACCCTTTAAATCGGGCGGTGGCTCAAGCCACCTAGCCATGACAGGAAATTTTACTCTTTTCTTGATTTCAGCCACCATTCAGATAACCTTCGCTTGGTCACTTCTACCCGCTTAAAAGCTACTTTCCCTTCACTGTCCTTAAACCCCAATGCCTTAGGTAAATCAGCCCCGCTGCTTTCCACTGTAGGGTGAAGCTCTTTACAGAAAAGTATCAAGTGTTCAGCCGTTTCCTCCTCCTCTCCGCACGCAACGCACAACGTGTATATCTCGTGGTACCCCACTCTACATTTCTTAGTCCGCAAAACTCCCGCCCTGGCCTCAAACAACAAAGAGCTTCCCCTACACTTATCATAGATGTTTTCTTTGGCAATTGCCTGCTTAAAAATCCTGTATGTTCCCAGTGCTGATTTCGTCAGCATCCCTGTTTTCCACAGAGCTCTCTCTGCTTCTTTAACCTTTTTCTTAACCGATAATTGCTGATTTGCCCCCTTACTGCTGTCCAGATATTTGCTTGTAAATTTTCTAGTTCGCTTTCTCCATTTCGTATCAACATTCCTTATATACAGGTATCTGAAACCGTCAGAGTCGCTAGAGCGCGCCAATGGTTCGCAAAGAAAGTAAAATGCGAAGGCTAGGAAACGCATGCGCAAGGCTGCAGACGGTTGACATGCGAGGCACAGAGACACGAGCACAATACTGCAAACGCAACATCTGCAGTTTTCGTTTCCCGTGTTCAGCACCGTAACGGCCGAGCGACAAGTGCATATGTTTCAGCGCACCTGTGGTGCGAAATTTATTATAACATGGCTACGGGTGACGTCACTGCCCAGATGGGGAAATGTTGCGTAACAAGAATGTCGACACTCAATTTTAAAATGCGGTAAATGCAGAGAAACATTAGAGACCTGGCGCCGTCTGCTGCGGCACTGGCGGCTGGCGGCCGTGGTAACCGTTGGCTGTAGACGGTATGCGCTGTGCTAAATGTCTCTATTAACAATTTTCTGCCGTGCTTGAGACGATCTTCGAGAAACGAACGCACTGCTTTTTCATTTTTAATATGTGACAAGAGGTATATCGTGCGTCTGAGTTAACCCTGAACACCCAGTGTTGCGAATTCCCGACCCACCGCTTCCACACCGCGCAGTCATTGCTGACTTCAAGGAGCTTGCATGCATACACTCTGGTGTATACATATTCTCAGTGTTGTGCGAGAGCTGCGTTGCTTGGATTTACACAGAGACTGTTAATGATTAGCGTCACTATGAGCAATATAAGTGGGGAATAATGGGGGTGAGAATGTGCGACTTCAAGCCAGCGTTCAAAAACTTATCGTCTGTCATTTTTTGACAACTATTACTGAAAAAAACAGGAAGACATACTCTCTCTGGGCCTCCCAGCTGGTTCTAGGCCATCGAATTGAATGCTCTTCCTCACAGCACGGACTAGCTGCACCGAATTAACCAAACGCCTATTGTCGCGAATTCTCGACATACGGATTTCCTCCAATTTTAGCGGCGCTAGCAAACTTTATGATATTCGCTTTTGAATGTGGGTACATTTCCAACACAACGAGGAGACAGCGATTGTTTCCTTTGACTACTTCATAATTTGCACATCAAGCGGTTGAATACGAACTTCAGTTTTGATATCTGCCCCTGCGCACTCAGAACGGCAGTCCCAGCTGCTTCGACATTTTGAAATCTGGCGACGCCGGTCTCTAGCATGGCGGAATGAACCTGACGGCCAGTCGCTCAACTCGTGCAGGAGGAGGATAAACTTTATTTTCATCGACCAAGGTAGCAGTTGGTGTGGGGTTATAGCCTCATCAAGTGGCCATGAGCCCGTGGCGTCCGGCGACTTCTAGGGCCCTTGTCACAACCCGGATCTGTGTGTCCGAGTCGGAACTGAGCAATGCGGCCTCCCACTGGTCTGAATTCGAGAGCTGCAAACCTCGCGGAGGGGAGTCCCGAGGGCAAGCCCAGAGTATGTGGGATAGAGTGCCACATAGTTTACAGGAAGGAGAGTAGACCCAAGGGTATAAGCGGGCATATATCGCGGGGTTGGGGAAGGTGTTCGTTCGGAGTTGCCTCCACGCAACCTCTTGCGGTTTGGTGAGAGGAATATGTGCGGGGGGATATAGAAGTCTTGTAACTTCCCTCGCCTAAAGCGGGATCCCACATAATAACAGCCGCATACTGGAGCATATGTGACCTAAAAAATCGCGATAAGCCTTGAGCTTGACCGTTTATCGAAAAAAAAAAAGTATTTATCTGTTTTGTTTTTGTCCTTTTTTGTTGATGGCCAAGGGAAAGATGCCCAGATCTTGCTTACCATCCTGACCGAGCATTCGGTGATTTAAGAACAGGACGATCGAGTCAGTTACCTGTAGTGTAAAGCACGAGACAGTGCGAGGTTTTCAACAGGTAACAAAAGAACAAATATTGAAGAAGGAGACAACGAAATAAATCTGCCGCTTTCAGTTATTCAGTGCAGGCAACATTTTCAGACGCCTTGCATAGCTATCATGACGCTATTATTATCGCTTATTCAGTTTCAACATGGCGTTAATGTGTGTATGGCTACAGTTCGAAGTGTACTGATCTATTGGGGCTGGTCCGATGATTTTCACGATCGATGAGTGGTGATGGCACGATGGCCGGTAATCGTACACGATAGTTAGCGATACGAAGAGCACCTTGTGTCTTAGTCCACTCGACCGGCGACACATTGCCGGTCAGGGCAGTCAACCTCTCACTTGATAACACACACACACACACACACACACACACACACACACACACACACACACACACACACACACACACACACACACACACACACACACACACACACACACACACACACACACACACACACACACACACACACACACACACACACACACACACACACACACACACACACACACACACACACACACACACACACACACACACACACACACACACACACGCGCGCGCACGCACAAAATAGTTTATTAAGGACGGGGGAAGACACAAAGCAGTTTAAGAAAAGGCGGTTTAAAAGCAGCCGAGATCGAGATCGGTGCGGTCTTTCTTCTTCTTTGTTCGCGGTTCCTTTTAAAACCTTCGTTAATTGTGTGGAACTGTGCTGCTCGTGCTCTTGGCCAATTTCATCCCATAACGGCAGATACACGCGGGTGGGTGGAGCCTAAGGCTTGCTAGAGCAAGACCCAGTGGACACCGGGCCTGCGTGGTAATGCGCATTGCGCGATTTCGCGTACACAGCTCACTATGTTTAAAACCCATTCAGGCGCACCCGCGTCGGCTTTTCTTTCTCCGCTCATAGGGGGGGGGGGGGGGGGGGGGGTGAAGGGTCACTTAGTTGGACAGCTAGGTAGGGTGGTTAAGAAGCCTACTTTAATGTCGAGCCTACTTGAGCCATCGTCCGTTTTTTTTTTTTTCGGCAAAAGGTCTTCGGTCCTTTGGGACAGATAACAGCCTTCCTGACGTCGCCTGCTATATCGCGCGAGGGTACTGCTCAAGAAATCACTACAACCATCACTAGTTAGGCCCCATAGCCTCGGGCAGCGTCCGGGTTTAGGTCGGAACGGAGAAACGAGCCAGCGGCGCCGTAGGCTCCTAACCTACAGCTACCGTTAGTGGCACCGTGATTGTTCACTCTTCTGAGCGGACGCGATAACGTTAGCAGCAATGCGGTAGAGCTAAGTTTAAACGTTCTGTGCTTGTTCGTAGTCATCTTGCGTGGCGCTACTGGTATAGTAGCGCGTGTACAGTAGCGGTTCTCTAAAACACTTTTCACTTGAGAGTTATATCATTGCAGCTATAGCACAGCTCGATCCGCTATACGCTATCGTGATCTGGATCCACGGTGACCCATCTTAACCTGCGCAGTGGCGGGTTTGAGATCGTGGCCATTTGCGCATGCGCATCTTGCCCCTCGAGAAACCGTTCGCGCTAGCGGATCATGGATCGCGCTTTGCAATAACCACTATAACTCTCACTACCATGCGCATGTGAAAAAAAAAATGTTGAATGAAGTGGCATATCGCTTTCCTCAGGAAACCCACGTGAGAGCAATGACTATGAAATGATCAGAAGCACGCCAAGTGAACCCCTCCCGAATTCCAGGTGCAGGTCGCATTAATTGTTGACGGTTGGAAGAGGACAAGAGGTCTCGAAGTGGGAAACAAAACCATGTAAGGGACAGAACGACCCGGAGTAGCCGCAGTCGAGTATCTCTCCAGGCGCGAACGCTCAAGCTTATTTCTACCAGTTGTGTTGCAGTCGCTTCCATCGAGTGCTCCCTTCGTAAGAAGCAACTGCAGTAAGGACAGCAGGGACAGGTCCCGGCGTTTAAACTATACAGCAGGTTGGGTAGGGGGGGGGGGGGGGGGGGTGAGGAGAAAGAACTTGTGCGCCCCCTTTTCCTGTTCATTGCGGTTGGTTAGCTCAACTTCGCACCTGCGCTTGTTCCCGCGCTGGCACCGTTAATAATTGGTTTTTTTGGGAAAGGAAATGGCGCAGTATCTGTCTCATACATCGTTGGACACCTGAACCGCGCCGTAAGGGAAGGGATAAAGGAGGGAGTGAAAGAAGAAAGGAATGAAGGTGCCGTAGTGGAGGGCTCCGGAATAATTTCGACCACCTGGGGATCTTTAACGTGCACTGACATCGCACAGTACACGGGCGCCTTGGCGTTTTTCCTCCATAAAAACAGCCGCCGCGGTCGGGCACCGTTGCCGTAACGCTCCCTGCCACACAACTACCTGCCGCGCTTGAAATCCCGCCAGGTGGTGGTGGTTAAAAACATTTATTTACCATTAACTGTTCGCAGAGAGGTGATTTGGCTGGTGCCTTGTTGGCCCCCTCCCCTCACAATACTAGGTGGAGCCCCTATTCCGGGGCCCCATTAGCAAGCAACGCCGCCCGCGCCCGTTGAACCAAGGCTGCCAAGGCCTTTTGGATCCCGCCAGCAGTACGCATACGTGCGATGCATCGCGGAACTAGAGGAAACAAACTTCTGCGCGGACTTGTGTGGCCACCTGCCGGCGAGTGGATGAAACACAGGACATCTATTACTCCCGGCAGCTCCCGGCGCTTGTGGCACAGCTAGGCACAGCTGCAGGAAAAAGCGGAGGGAATTAGTCATCCCATAGCTCGAGCCTCTTCCGTTCACGGCTTGAAGCGCTTCGGTCTGCTTTGGTGCCTCAGTCGCCGCCTCTGGTGCTGTGACGCGTCCCGACATATTAAAGCGAGTGCAACTGGGACCGTCCTCACCCCGGCTTGTGAGAAATGTATAAATGAAGACTTGCCGAATTTGAGCACCTCTCATACCTGCACTCAGCTAATGGTCAGCGCTGAAGGTCACACAGAGGAAAAAGTGATGCTTAAATTTGCGTTAATGCGGCATATTTCCGCACTCTTCTCCGTATTCCCTCGCAAGTTGAATCTCGGAGAAGAAATTCAAGAGTTCTCCCGCTCAGTGCTCGCCATGCTTGCGTAATAGAGAGACGCTTGGTTAGAAAAAAAATTTATTTACACATGTACACATGCCAAGGTTACAGGACACATTGACATTCACAAGAAAATAACGTTTGGTATTTGTTGCCATGCAAGGCACTGTGTACGACCATTACAAGTTAGCTGTTTTGCTTAGCGTAAGCTTTACTTAGTAGCAAGGTACTGAACACCACTGGCGACGTCCGATATACAACGGGCATATTGCTCTTCCTATCACGCTTATGTACATATGCATGGTTTTCTGCTAGCATGCGGATGCGGTTTTATTGTCTCAAGGCGAAAAATATTACCGCATTGCACTCAAGTCTGCTTGACCTCCATTTTTCTCTTTTTTATTTTTATTATTTGGAATTATTGTTTATGACCTATTAACTTTTTTATTCGTATTTTTATTTCTGTACTCTTTATGTATTTTGTTTTATTCCGTATTTTATTTCTGTTTCATTTCATTTTTTATACTGAGTAAACCTTCTCACGCATTTACATCGTTTTCATCGAATCACTCACACAAAACGCGCTTCACACGCAGCGATTATTTATATAAATCAATTTAATTAATTAAAATTCGTCAACCAAATTTCTCCCATTTCAAGATGTACTCACACACTACCTAAAGCAATTGAAAATTTTCACATCTATCTGTACAGGATGACAGGATCGTGAGGGCGAAATTTTCGGTCACTTTTTGCTGACACGACATAACCATATGATTTCGCATTAATAATGAATTCAAGCAAGAAAATAAGACGGAATACAGAAGCCTTGACCCTCACTGCGTGGGAACTCTGCTGCAGGTCGTACGTTATATTCTCGTCTGGCTTTCGCCATACCGCGTACAATGTCCAGCATTATGCATGAACAATGAGCCTGTCAGCGTCTGGAGGTTTCCGCTGGGTTTCTGCGCCTCCTAGCCTTTGACCTATTGAATTTGTTGTCATGCATGCTCCGCTGCCTTATTAATAGGCTTCGGTATTATAACGTATAACCTCAGGATTCGGTGTGCGGCCGGCAGTGAGGACCAGAAAGACGATGACCAGACGCCTTTCCTTTGGCTTACTGCATCTTCGAGGTTGGGAGGCAACTCTGTGCTCACGGCGAGAAGCGACCGCCGTTTTATCGCCTTCCTCCCACCCAACCACACTACTCGGAAAAAAAAAGAAGTAATAATCGATAACTTCGGCTTTTTTTCCAGGTGCTTGTGCGTGGGTGATTGTTTTCCTGCCCCTCAGACATTCCGAGGGGATTTCCACAGTCCCTGCTTTGGCGAAGGTCGCCTCCCCCACCGGGAAAGTAAATAGTAGGGAACGCATCGGTCGTAGCTGTCAGCCCATTGGTCCTTGAATGAGGGTCAGCGCTCTTGTATGCACGTGCGGTGCCTCTGGGGGAGAGGTCAATGCCCTTGCGGGGGCGACATCACCGGTTGTCTCAGGGACTTCTCCTGCGGCGCCTTCTTGAGTTACGATGGAGATGCCTATTTCAGTTTAGTCGAAAGAAACACTATAGTCGGATACAACTCAAGAACAAAGCGGCCTTCCTCCGTCAAAGGATCTCCTTCCAGCCAATGGCGTTGGCTGATTATCATGGCCCTGCTAGCGTGACAGTGCAGGGAGGCGACTATTCCCGACCACTGCCTGTATTGTAACGCTAGTAGGGTCGTGAGAATTGGCCGACTCAATTGGTTGGAATGGTGACCTTTGACGGGAAAAGCCGCTTCGTTCTTGAGTGGTAGTTATTATACTATAGTATAATATGTATAGCAGTTATTATACTATAGTATAATATGTATAGTAGTTATTACAGCGATATCTGTTGAGAATCTTCAAATTCCGGATTCGCTATTCTACGATAATAATCAAATTACGCCACACTTTTTTTAAATGGGAAAACAACAACAATGGAGCTCAGTACAAAGAAGGTTAGAGAACGGTCTTACAACTGCGTCTGCTTTTGACTTCCGCTATCGCCAATAGGCGGCCTTCGTGGAAGAGGAGGAAAAAGGAGTCATCTGTCTTTGGACCCCTCCACTTGTCTCGGGTTGCTAGGCATTTTAGACCGAAGACTAGATTAGACTCGAAATAAGACTGGACTTGCTTCGTGCAAGCGGCCGCTGGTCACGGCGACCACGTTTCAATGGAGGCGAAACGCAAAAGGTGCCCGTGTTATGTGCGATGCCAGAGCACGTTCAAGATTCCCAAGTGGCAGTAATTACTACGGAGCACCCCACTACATTGGGGGACTCTAATGCGCAGCTCAGGCTCTGAGACTCAGAATCATCCGACTGGCCGAACACGCCGCCCGAGTCTATGGAGATCAGGCCGTCGTCTAGGTGGTTGAGCTCAAGCCCATCCTCTATCCATCGGAAAATAAAGTTATGTATTACTACTGTACTGCACCTCTTTCTCTCTGCCGTCCTTTCACTCCCTCCTTGCTCCTTCCCTCACGGCGCAGTTGAGGTGTCCACCGAGAAGTGAGATTAATTACTATGCCATTTCCTTTCTTCAAACCAAAATTTTAATTTTATTTTTAGCGTCGGTATCAGCCACTTACGGTGCGGTTCAGGTGTCCGCCGAAATGTGAGCCAGATACTGTGCCATTTCCTTTCTCCAAAAACCAATTTTCCAATTTTTGGTCGGAACCCTCCGCGATGGCTCAGTGGTTAGTTAGGGCGCTCGGCTACTGATCCGGAGTTCTCGGGTTCGAACCCGACCGCGGCTGCTGCGTTTTTATGGAGGAAAAACGCTAACGCGCCCGTGTGCTGTGCGATGTCAGTGCACGTTAAAGATACCCAGGTGGTCGAAATTATTCAGGAGCCCTCAACTACGGAACGTCTTACTTCCTTTCTTCTTTCAGTCCCTCCTTTATCCCTTCCCTTACGGCGCGGTTCAGGTGCCCAACAATATATGAGACCGATACTGCGTCATTTCCTTTCCCCCAGAAAGCAATTATTATTATCTTTACTATTTTGGGTCGGCTACTGATCCCGTGTTCCCGGGTTCGAACCCGACCGCGGCGGGTGCGTTTTTATGGAGGCAGAACGCTAATGCGCCCGTGTGCTGTGCGATGTCAGTGCACGTTAAAGATCCCCAGGTGGTCGAAGTTATTCCGGAGTCCTCCACCACGGCACCTCTTTCTTCCTTTCTTCTTTCACTCCCTTCTTTACCCCTTCCCTTACAGCGCGGTTCAGGTGTCCAACGATATATGAGACAGATACTGCGCCATTTCCTTTCCCCCAAAACCAATTATTATTATTATTATTATTATTATTATTATTATTATTATTATTATTATTATTAATATTAATATTATTATTATTACCACTGCAAGAAGCTTCCCAGACTTTTAGCTCTTGAGAACTATAGGCATATATCATAGACATCACTCTGCGCTACGATACTGAAGAGGCAGTCAAATGTCGGGGACACATGCAAATATTGGCGCATTCTTGCAGACCTTTAGAAATGTAACGATAACGAGGGTATAGCGCATGGTATTGGCAGGAATTTATACTTTGAATTGGCAAAGAATGTCAGACCAGAGCAGACTGTGGTGTCATGTTGGCTGAACCAACTTTATTGTAGTCTGATACAACTGAAGAACGAAGCGGCTGACGCGCTTCTAAAGAGGCCCTCCAGCCACTGGCGTCGACCGATTTTCATGACGCTGCGGTTAATCCGATTCAGCCGTCTGGCCCGTGGTACATAGTGCCAATGGCCGAAAGTCCGCGGATGCCGCCGTTACGGCCTCCACCGAACATCACGTTGAACAGCAGCAAATCAGACCTGGTTACTGGCCGTGCTTATAGATGGCGCCACGGGACCTGTGTTTTAAAGATCGCGTGTATTATGTAATTACGGCAACTCGCGCGGCACTGTCGCCTAGCTGCATGGAGGAAGGAAAGAACTCTGCCTAGCTGTCCCGCCGCGGTGGCTCAGTGGTTAGAGCGCTCGGCTACTGGTCCGGAGTTCCCGGGTTCGAACCCGACTGCGGCGGCTGCGTTTTTATGGAGGCAAAACGCTAAGGCGCCTGTGTACTGTGCGATGTCAGTGCACGTTAAAGATCCCCAGGTGGTCGAAATTATTCCGGAGCCCTCCACTATGGCACCCCTTCCTTCCTTTCTTCTTTCACTCCCTCCTTTATCCCTTCCCTTACGGCGCGGTTCAGGTGTCCGCCGATATATGAGACAGATACTGCGTCATTTCATTTCCACAAAAAACAATTATTATTATTATTATTATTATTATTATTATTATTATTATTATTGTTATTATTATTATTATTAGCTGTCAAGTGCCACCAGGACTGCGCTTTCGCCTCTCGGACTGTAAAGCCCCAACTCGATGGACACATCCTACGCGTACCGGCGGAGCGCCTACGCGCACGGGCGTACGCTGGATCCTGTCTGCGCATGCGCAAAGCGCGACGCGCGCGCAGGCGCGAGCAGGGGCAGATATCTGTCCATGTCAGATATCCGCGCCTGAGCGCGCGCGCTTGTGCGCGCGTCGGAAGCGGGGTCCGGTTTACAACAATAGGAGGACGGCGGGGGCTCTCGGGGACTCTTTTCTTTATGGCTTGAACCTATCCCAGGTTCCTGGAACTTTTCTTCGCGGTTTAAGTTGTCCTTTCAGCGCCCCCCAAATCCCCTTACTTCACGCTTGAAATTCCTTCGGTCGGCTCGAGAGGGAGAACGCTCCAGCACAGGGAGCATGGAGGTGTATGACTTTTTTCGACGCTTGGCACGGCGCGGCGCTGGGCGCGTAGGCGCTCCGCCGTACGCCTAGGATGTGTGCATCGAGTTGGGGCTTAAGGGTAACTGAACTTACCCATTTTGGTCCGCCCGGGCGGATGCGACCATCCGCCCCACTGTTCGGCCCATGCGCGCGGTCGCAAGGACGCGTCCGCATGCGGCTCAAAAACAATCGTACAGAGGCCTTAAAACAGGCCCCTTCGCTCACCACAGGATCACGAAACGGTATAGTTGACGCATGCGCAGCTCCGGCGGCAACGCACCACGTAGCGTTAGGCGGACTGAAAGCTTCGCCTAAGTTCGTTTAGGTTCGCCTCCGTGTTCTCATCCGTTCTGGCTCCAAGGTCGTCCGCATCGCTCCGACAACGGCAGCTAAAAGCATTTCACGCTTAAAAAATTCCCTACTCTTGTTAACCGCAGATAGCTAGTTTTCTTTCCAAACGCTCACAATCGATACATTTCAATTCGATTATATCATCGACCACTGACGCCTCATCGGGTGTCCCACAGGGTTTCGTTACGGGGCCAATTATTTTCTTGTTGTTCATCAGTGATCTGCTCCGGTACGTACATTGGCATACATATGCCTGTACGCGGACGACTGAGTTCTTTATAATGCAATTAAATTGTCCCTGGATATTGACCTTCTCAACTATAGTCTTTCTCTAATTACTGTAAGTGGTGCGCAACATGTCAAATGATTCTAAATGAACATTAGTTTCTCCAAAAATGTTTTCACGCCGTCCCCCAGGAACACATCTAATTCTTTCTTTATGTATTTTTTTCGAAGACAATGATTGAGAGTTCTGGAATACAGAAACTTCGGCGTTGCATTCGGGCAGGTTATGTCATGGCGTGAACGTACTGGTCTGATTTCCAACAATGCTCTCTAGAGGCTCGGATACTTGCTCCTCACTTTGCATATTGCTTCACTATTGATACCAAGCTACATACAAAACCCTTATCAACCTCACCCTATAGAAAACGAGTGAGTCGTTTGGAGCATTCATAAGCTAGTGGACTTACGCAAACAAGTCGGAATCGGTTCAAAAGGCCGTTCGTGTTGTACTCTACAGGCATGGCATATTTTTCGCCTTCTTCTCATCTGTCTGACCCCTGACTTATTACACTTTGCTACCATCGTCGCACTGAAGATTTCATGTTCTTGCATACATTAATTAACTTTCCACGAGTCACTTGGAAACTACTTAAAATTTTCTAGCCATATATCATCAGTAAGAAGTACGCGTCACTAAACTAAACACTTCAGCCTTTAATCCTCGCACTGGTTCATACAGTTTCTTTTCCGCGCACTGTAGAAATTTTGAACTCTATTCTTGGCCCCGCTCGTGTTCAAGTTTTGAAAAAATATTTGGATTCTGGCGATATGTAACTGAAGCGTCCTGTGTTCCATTGTGCTTTCATAGCATACCACATGTTTTTTTACGATTTGGTCGCGAGTTTTTTTGTTATCTCCACCTACTTTAGCCTTAGGCGAAGTTGCAATAAGTAAAAAAAAATCTCAGACGACCCTCGGTGAATCGTCTGGGCGCGTTTTCTGCCAAACGTTCGTTATATCCGAGTTTGTGCACTTCAGTTCGTTATATATTATTCGTTATAAAGCTCGTTTTATATAAGGTCCGTTCTATCTGAGGTAGTATATATACTACGTTCGTATAGACAACGCGTTACTGTTTGCGCAAATGGCTTTCGATTGCTGCAAAGAAAATATGCTCAATAAAAACCATGGGACCGTCCCCTTAAACAATAATTTTGGTGAGCTCAGAGGACAGCTTGTATTGTGCATAAAAAGAAAAAAAAATGTATGTTGTTTTTTCACATTAGGGACCCGCCGCAGTGGCTTTGGCGTTCAGCTGCTGATATCAAGGTTGCGTGTGAGTGCAAAGGGGATGATGTATTCCTTAAAGCGGGATTGGAATTCGGGAGTGCGTGGGAGTGCAGAGAGGATGACGTAATCCTTAAAGCGGGATTGGAATTCGGGAGTGCGCGTCAGTGCAAAGAGGATGATGTAATCCTTAAAGCGGGATTGGAATTCGGGAGTGCGTGTGAGTGCAGAGAGGATGACGTAATCCTTAAAGTGGCATTGGAATTCGGGAGTGCGTGTGAGTGCAGATAGGACGATGTAATCCTTAGAGCGGGATTGGAATTCTGGAGTGCGTGTGAGTGCAGAGAGGATGATGTAACCCTTAAAGAAGGATTGGAATTCGGGAGTGCGCGTTAGTGCAGAGAGGATGACCTAATCCTTAAAGCGGGATTGGAATTCAGGAGTGCGTGTGAGTGCAGAGAGAATGATGTAATCCTTAAATCGGGATTGGAATTCGGGAATGCGTGTGAGTGCAGAGAGGATGACGTAATCCATAAAGCGGGCTTGGAATTCGGGAATGCGTGTGAGTGCAGAGAGCGTAATGAATCCTTAAAGGGGTATTGGAATTCGGGAGTGCGTGTGAGTGCAGAGCGAGGATGTAATTCTTAAAGCGGGATTGAAATTCGGGAGTGCATGTGAGTGCCGAGAGGATGATGTAATCCTTAAAGCGGGGTGGAATTCGGGAATGCGTGAGAGTGCAGAGAGGGTGATGAATCCTTAAAGGGGTATTGGAATTCGGGAGTGCGTGTGAGTGCAGAGAGGGTAACGTAATCCTTAAAGCGGGATTGGAATTCGTGAGTGCGTGTCAGTGCAGAGAGTGTAACGTAATCCTTAAATCGGGATTGGAATTCGTGAGTGCGTGTGAGTGCAGAGAGGGTGACGTAATTCATAAAGCGGGATTGAAATTCGGGAGTGCGTGTGAGTGCAGAGAGTGTAACGTAATCCTTAAATCGGGATTGGAATTCGGGAGTGCATGTGAGTGCAGAGAGGGTGACGTAATTCTTAAAGCGGGATTGAAATTCGAGAGTGCGTGTGAGTGCAGAGAGGGTAACGTAATCCTTAAAGCGGGATTGGAATTCGGGAGTGCGTGCGAGTGCAGAGAGGGTGACGTAATTCTTAAAGCGGGATTGAAATTCGAGAGTGCGTGTGAGTGCAGAGAGGGTAACGTAATCCTTAAAGCGGGATTGGAATTCATGAGTGCGTGTGAGTGCAGAGAGGGTGACGTAATTCATAAAGCGGGATTGAAATTCGGGAGTGCGTGTGAGTGCAGAGAGGATGATGTAATCCTTAAAGCGGGGTGGAATTCGGGAATGCGTGAGAGTGCAGAGAGGGTGATGAATCCTTAAAGGGGTATTGGAATTCGGGAGTGCGTGTGAGTGCAGAGAGTGTAACGTAATCCTTAAATCGGGATTGGAATTCGTGAGTGCGTGTGAGTGCAGAGAGGGTGACGTAATTCATAAAGCGGGATTGAAATTCGGGAGTGCGTGTGAGTGCAGAGAGTGTAACGTAATCCTTAAATCGGGATTGGAATTCGGGAGTGCGTGTGAGTGCAGAGAGGGTGACGTAATTCTTAAAGCGGGAGTGCGTGTGAGTGCAGAGAGTGTAACGTAATCCTTAAATCGGGATTGGAATTCGGGAGTGCGTGTGAGTGCAGAGAGGGTGACGTAATTCTTAAAGCGGGATTGAAATTCGAGAGTGCGTGTGAGTGCAGAGAGTGTAACGTAATCCTTAAAGCGGGATTGGAATTCGGGAGTGCGTGTGAGTGCAGAGAGTGTAACGTAATCCTTAAATCGGGATTGGAATTCGTGAGTGCGTGTGAGTGCAGAGAGTGTAACGTAATCCTTAAATCGGGATTGGAATTCGGGAGTGCGTGTGAGTGCAGAGAGGGTGACGTAATTCTTAAAGCGGGATTGAAATTCGAGAGTGCGTGTGAGTGCAGAGAGGGTAACGTAATCCTTAAAGCGGGATTGGAATTCGTGAGTGCGTGTCAGTGCAGAGAGGGTAACGTAATCCTTAAAGCGGGATTGGAATTCGTGAGTGCGTGTGAGTGCAGAGAGGGTGACGTAATTCTTAAAGCGGGATTGAAATTCGGGAGTGCGTGTGAGTGCAGAGAGTGTAACGTAATCCTTAAATCGGGATTGGAATTCGGGAGTGCGTGTGAGTGCAGAGAGGATGACGTAATTCTTAAAGCGGGATTGAAATTCGAGAGTGCGTGTGAGTGCAGAGAGGGTAACGTAATCCTTAAAGCGGGATTGGAATTCGTGAGTGCGTGTCAGTGCAGAGAGGGTAACGTAATCCTTAAAGCGGGATTGGAATTCGTGAGTGCGTGTCAGGGCAGACAGGGTAGCGTAATCCTTAAATCGGGATTGGAATTCGTGAGTGCGTGTGAGTGAAGAGAGGGTGACGTAATTCTTAAAGTGGGATTGAAATTCGGGAGTGCGTGTGAGTGCAGAGAGGGTAACGTAATCCTTGAATCGGGATTGAAATTCGAGAGTGCGTGTGAGTGCAGAGAGGGTAACGTAATCCTTAAATCGGGATTGGAATTCGTGAGTGCGTGTCAGTGCAGAGAGGGTAACGTAATCCTTAAAGCGGGATTGGAATTCGTGAGTGTGTCAGTGCAGAGAGGGTAACATAATCCTTAAATCGGGATTGGAATTCGGGAGTGCGTGTGAGTGCAGAGAGGATGATGTAATCCTAAAAGCGGGATTGGAATTCGGGACTGCGTGTGAGTGCAGAGAGGATGACGTAATCCTTAAAGCGGGATTAAAATTCGGGAGTGCGTGAGAGTGCAAAGAGGATGATGTAAACCTTAAAGCGGGATTGGAATTCGGGAGTGTGCGTGAGTGCAAAGAGGATGATGTAATCCTTAAAGCAGGATGGAATTCGGGAATGCGTGTGAGTGCAGTGAGGATGACGTAATCCTTAAAGCGGGATTGGAATTCGGGAGTGCGTGTGAGTGCAGTGAGGATGACGTAATCCTTAAAGCGGGATTAAAATTCGGGAGTGGGTGAGAGTGCAGAGACGATGCTGTAAACCTTAAAGCGGGATTGGAAATCGGGAGTGCATGTGAGTGCAGGGAGGGTGAGGTAATCCTTAAAGCGGGATTGGAATTCGGGAGTGCGTGTGAGTACAGAGAGGATGAGGTAATCCTTAAAGCGGGATTGGAAATCGGGAGTGCATGTGAGTGCCGAGAGGGTGACGCAATCCTTAAAGCGGGATTGGAATTCAGGAGTGCGTGTGAGTGCAGAGAGGGTGACGTAATCCTTAAAGAGGAATTGGAATTCGGGAGTGCGTGCGAGTGCAGAGAGGATGATGTAATACTTAAAGCGGGATTGGAATTCGGGAGTGCGTGTGAGTGCAGAGAGGGAGATGTACATCGTACAACTATCGCCCTCAAGTTTTGGAAGACTTTTTTTTCCTTCTGGGAGTAAGAAATCAAAAGCCAATGAATACAAAAAGAAGTTTATTTACAATGCCCATAATTTATCACTCCAGGAATTGCAGCAAGTGCACGAAGTGGCTGTGCCGTACGACGACGAAGCAGTGTAAAGCTGCTCCGTCTATTGCGAGGTTCAGAACGCGGCGTTTACCGCACGTCGCTCTCAGGCACGAACGCGAAGGCACCAAAGTTTCAGTGTTGCTTCGTCTTCCGCGCAACTCAGCACAAGGTTAAGGTCCGCGTCAGAAATGGAGGTTCAACTTTCCGCGTGGTTGTCAGTAGCTGTGAACGCAACGAAACGCAAGGAAGCAGAAGAAAAAAACCGCGCATATTTACACTGAACAAGCTGAATGCGTATTTGAATACACAAGCACAAAAGGACAGCGTCAGCTTAACGATTTGTCTTCGACTTTTTCTTTTCGTTTTCTCGATACTGCGAACTGAGTTCACAAGTCCCTGCATTAGATTACGAAACAGCAAGTAGAAAAGCATTTAAGGATATGGCGCGATATGACACTCTCCATTATTTTAATTTGGTGTAAAATGTCAGGCAGTATTGGCTGGATGACCTCGTATAAACAGCGCGAGGAATGAGTAATGGGAATGATCGGTGGCGTTGCTCGTTGCGTTGCATGATTTGCAAGAGCGAGCATTCGCCCAAAAGCCTTGCATATTTAGAATGAAGTATTGGCAGGTGATGTAAAGGTCAAGGCACATCATGGTAACTACCGAGACATTGTACACCATTCGATAGTTTTGGCTTAAATTTTCGCCATGCAGCGGTTGCATTCTGATTATTCGCTGCTACGTGGCGTCTGCCATCACCAAACAAGCCATGCAGCTATAGTGTAATGCCCAAGTTTAACTCCCACGTATGTCCGCACTCACTTCATAGCCCCCAGTTGAAGCCACAGGCTCGTGATCGCTCATGAACGTACACACATCAGTTACTATAGAAAACCCGAAAATACTCAGAGGTGCACGTTCCACAGCTTCCAATCTCCGTATATGCTCGCCGCATGGGTAGCACTGGTGAGATGTTAGAAACGAAAACTAGATCGAATGGGCCGTATCAAAAATCACCCGCGACTACACAAACACACAAAAACGCGAGAACACGGACAAAGGGGTCGAACCAGCGACCCTAAGGCACGACCCTGCGCAAACGCTGGCGTCAGTGCACAACGCATCTGCATATACAGAGGTATTTATCGATTATGACCCTGTATGAACCGTTGAGTTGAAGGAGCGGTGCAAAACCAGTAACTGAAGCAATTGGTTATTTTGTCCACCTAAAAAGAGACTGTCCAAGGCACAAGTGTGTCTTCGGCAGGATCCATCACTCACGGCAGCGAGATTCACGCGGTTTGAGCTGCCCGACGCAACAAACTTCGTGGCGCAGTTGCATGGAAAGAGTGTAAACCGACGAGTGATCTGCTTGTGGTTTGCGCCGCTCTCTAGACGGCGGTGGACTTCAAGAGGGCATCGGCCTCGGGTACTTCAGGTGCCACCAGCGCTGCCGCCAGCGTTGCTGGTGCCGCCAGAGAGGAACCGTCCTTCACGAGGTCGTTGTTATCCCGGGTGCCGAGAAAGCTTCCACCGTTGAGGTAGATGGCCAGCTTGTCCCTGAGCATCCTGGAGGGATCAGAGACATCGCGCCGCCTTCGCCGGCGGGACCTGCACCGATGAGCAAGATAATAATAATTGGCTTTTGGGGAAAGGAAATGGCGCAGTATCTGTCTCATATATCGTTGGACACCTGAACCGCGCCGTAAGGGAAGGGATAAAGGAGGGAGTGAAATGAGAATGGAAGAAAGAGGTGCCGCAGTGGAGGACTCTGAAATAATTTCGACCACCTGGGGATCTTTAACGTGCACTGACATCGCACAGAACATGGGCGCCTTAGCGTTTTGCCTCCATAAAAAAAGACACGATTTGTTTAAACGACTCAGCCCCGATTCAACTTTCGGAGTTGAACGCAAAAGTGTTTTGTGAATTTCGAATAGCACTGAGCGTTTTGTGCTGGAGAAGGCATACGCGCCGCAAGGCAAGTGTCAGCATGGACGATTGGATGGTATGGGATCTCTCTCTAACAAGAGCTTGTCGTAAGTTTTTTCTAATCGTTATTCTCACAACTGGAGGTTCAAAGAATCTACCCAGGTTGCAGTTGTCAGTGTGCGATTCAAAGGCACCTTAAAGCAACGCCTCTGCCACTGTGCTTGATAAGTTCTCGGTGAAGAAATTGAAAACGGTGAGACCAAGGGTAGATTTATGGGCAGCTCTTGGACGGGGGCGGCGGGTCCTATTTCCGCAAATCATTTATAGAGCTTTGTCTACAAAAAATTAGATTTTTCACAATTTTTCCGAAGAAAATTTCTTGCTTTAGAGGGAAAGCCGCCCCGCCCGTTTCCCTCCCCTTAAATCCGCTACTGGGCGCAGCACTTTTTGATGCGTTAGCATTAGAACGTTTCGGAAAAAACCTGCCCGTCCGTGTAGGCCTCGGTTTGCCGGTGGCAGAGTGGAGAGAGGGGGGAAAGTGAGACAGGGAAGACGAAGAGAGGGTGGGAGGAGAAGGGGCGGCAGGCGGGGGGAAGTGGAGAGGGGCATGGCGCGTCACACGATGATTGACGGACTTGATCAAGCCACCCGTTCGTACGGTCTGAACCAGTCAGCGGCATAACCTGCTCCGTCCGGGGGGGGGGGGGGGGGGGGGGGAGGGGCACTGTGCGAACCGCGGCCTGAATTGGATTCATCGTCTATAGTTTTCAATATTGACGGAATGCGATAACCACCTGCGCGCGACGCAAGCGGACATACCCCCCCCCCCCTCACATCCCCTCTCCCCATCCCCGCTCCAAGCTGTGCCCCCGCGATATGGGTGGCAGAAAACGAGCACATTCCTCCCACGTAGCCACAAGAAGAGAAGAAGCGATAGAAAGAGAACCCGGGAGCGTACAACTGCAACGTTCTCCATCAAAGGAATGCAAAATCTCACGCTCGTTTTCATTCTGTTGAAGCAGCGATGCATGATCACCAGCTACAATCATCGACAGCGGTAACGTGCTCAGCGCCAAACGAAAGCCGCTGCCGGTTCTTTCTACATGCTCCTCTGTCTCGCCGGCCAAACCCTGCCGAAATAACTTTGCTTGGTCTCAAGAAGAAAGTAACCACTCGGACTGTTTCGTCTGCTGTTTCACTCCTTTTGCCTGCTCTGTTTCCTTAGTGGTGTGCCGAATTGGACACCAAGCTTGTGCAATGGGGTCAAGTCATACACATCGGGTCACTTAATTGTTTTCCTACCTCTCCTTTTCTGGCGCACGTTAAAAAAAAAGAAACAGATACTCCGGCGACAGAAATTGATCTGGAGCGCTCCACTACAGCGTAACCCCAGACATTGAAGAAGACCAGCAGGGCCACTAGGGTATTACAGGGGGGGTTCAACACTTCGTAAAACAGCTCCACAGTGTTTCAGCCAACCACATCCACTGGTAACAAGTTCCAGTCGATAATAACACGTTAAATGCAAATGCAAACACTCATCTACTTTCCACTTTTAATTACACTTCCTCTCCTGGAGGCAAAAGGTTAAGACAAGCCTTTGGAAACTATAGGACTGGCATACGGCTTTTGACGTAATGTCAAGTGACGCGAAGTGATGTGTCCTTTGATGTGACGGGGATAAACCCGACGCTTCCTTAGACAGCACTCGCCTGAAGAGGGAGACGACCGCGACTATGGCGAGGATGGCGGAGGCCACCAGGAGGAATATGGCGGTGCAGCGGACCAGGATGGGAGCGAGCACAGCCAACCGGATCCTGGCCAGGGTGTGCGCCTGGGCGTCGGCCACCTGCAATAAAGGATGTTGCTGCTCCATCGATCGGCTCCCGGACGCTCGCGTTTGAATCTTTGCCTCGCATTTAGCAGAATATGCTTTAAAAAGTCTTCTTCCCGGATACAAAAATACGTACCGAAGAAGAGGGACGCGAAAACGTCGGAAATAAATAAATGTAAGCTGGTTAACTAATTTATGATAACGAACTTTCTAACTATCATTTGCAATTAGAGATTTTCAGCCGGTAGTTAGTACTAGCCACATCAGCTTTTAGAATTTCGAAAACGGGTTTACTGTCGCCGCTGTGGCTCGACAAAATTTGCCTGCATCGTGGGAAAATACATGCGCTTTCGAAAGCATGCAGGCAAAGGAACACCTCCAGTGAACGTAAGTAGTCGAAAACAAAACAGTCCCATGAAACAGTCCGATGAAATATTCGAGAAAGAAAACAGTCCCATGAAACAAATAAAACATTAAGAACATATTTTATGAGCCTTATTTGACCTCTGTGGAAGCCGTTTTCGGTTTGTATTTCTTGTACAGTGTTGTTCTTGATAGATCTTTACTCATTCTGCTGTAAAATGCACATTATTTTGTTTTCTTCTCATTGTATGCGATATTTCGGTCTTTCGCAGTTGATTTTGTGCTTTTCATTTTACACTAGTGCTGTGTCATTGCCATTATGTATTTTGTTTCTGAACCCCACACTAGTCTCTGGCTATGGGTTCAGTCAGTGTTTTGATAATTTGTACGGCAAGATTATTAATAAATGAAATGAAATGAAAAAAAAAGCTAAACTATGCCGAACCACAGCACCAAGGGTAACTGCATTTTCGAAATTTTAAAAACTGATACGGCTATTACTAACGACCGGCTACAAATCTAATTGCAACTAGCCGCGTGACTCTGCTAGTTAAAAAGTTTATTATTAAAAACTAGTTAACCAGCTGACTACTTAAGACAATTAACCGGTTCTCTGGTGTCCGCCAACAGTAGTAATACGCTGCCGCAAAAGCTCTATTTTTACCGCAAAACCCCTATTTTTTTTAATTTTTGAAAGTGTTCACTAAAACACACACGCGCACACGCACGCACGCACGCACGCGCGCGCGCGTGAGAGAGGGGGGGGGGAGGGGGAGAGAGGGGGAGAGAGAGTTCTTAAGTCTGTCGCTATTGTGCACGTACCTTGCTCATCCTTTCCGTTTTTTTTTTTATGCCTTTGGCATCAGTAATGAGCTTTGAGTTTTCCGAAATTGCAGCACAGTGTTATCTCCATTTAATTTCTAATCGCTCACAAAACCGAATAGCATTCCAGTGTGTAATGGTAAAGCTCATATTATCGTAAACAAAAAAAAGGAGTCTTAACAGTGGCGTAGCCAGAATTTTTTTTTTTGGAGGGGGGGGGGGGGGGCTCATGTTGCAGCGCGGCCTCCTCATAAAATTTCTAGATCAAACGCAACAATAATAACTGCATTGCCATTGCCATGTATTTTTTAAAATAAAAGAATATATTCGTATGTCTACGAAACCTAAACTGAGCAGGGGACAAGACACGGGAGAGAAGAAAACAGGACGAGCTCGTCCTGTTTGCTTCTCTTCTATGTCTTGTCCCCTGCTGAGTTTTGTCTTGTAATCATGTCATACCGACCATCCCTTTATCGTTCACTCGTAGCAGACATAACTGATACCAATGCTTCAATGTTTTTGCGTATTTAATAAGCAAAGAAAATATCACACGAAGTCTCGAACTATATCGGTCCGGAACCAGCAAAGCAGGGCATGCCACTGCTATGAAACACGTAAAGGCCATGAAATTAGCATGTAGAGGAGAAATATTTGAATGGATGTTCGTCGTTGAAGAACCTTTACATTTTTGTACATATGCAGCGGCCAGGGAAAAATCTGAATTACGCTGTCCTTCGTTCCAATGTATTGTTCAGTAGAATTAGATGTTACCGGTCACGTACTGCCAGTAATTGCATCGAAATTTTAGTCGCAACAGCGAGCCATCGTTAGGCCCTTGAAAGTTTGTGCTCGGATGGGGCCCCTTGCCTTACATGACTCCAGGTGCATGGGCGTTGCCACGAAATCCAACGCGAGTTCGCAATGTTCGCGCCAAAATGTATTTTCTAGTCTGAAAAAGACACTGTATGTGACAAAATCCAAAATGACTTCCGGCGCCGGTGGTTGTTTCGGTCAGCGGTGCACGACAGTTCGAAAAAATTTCGGGGGGGGGGGGGGGGGGGGGTCTTTTCCTCTGTATACGCCCCTGACACCTTATGAAGGCTTGTTGATCTAGTTGGTGCACGCACAGTAAGAGTATGACACAAAGAGGCGCGATAATGCGCTTTTCCTACATGTCTTCCTTTCTCACGTGCATTTTCTAAAAAGAGAAAAAAAAAACTATAAACTGCGAGACGCCACCGACCCCCGAGCATGCCTCGTGCATTTTCAACGGGGACCTGAATGACCGAAAACGTCGCTCATTAGCACTCACCACTTCTTGCCAGAAAAGTGGCATGACCGTGTAGCCCAATTCGGAGGTCCTGAAGGCAGAGAGAGAAAAGGCAACATCTTATATACACAACAGGAAATATGAGGGCTGGTATCCGACAAATATAAAAGCCGTAAGTTCCGGTAATTTTATACCAATCAATCGTAACTCACGCAAATTACCATGATACGATTTTTTTTACGCAGCCCCCGATTATTTCCAGCACGCGGTGCCGACTACTACGCCGACGGCTTTTAGACAGAACGAGCTGTATACACTGTTGCATAATATGTGTGTATGTGTTCACAACATAGTAAGACAACTGCTCTTTTCATGAATCAATACTTCATCCCCGCTTCGGTCCACTGGAAACTTTCCTGCGGTAATTTCAACCTCCCTCCCATCCGTAGTGCATATGGCGAACATTTAGAACAGTTTTCTTGGGCAAAAATCTGGAACACGCTACCGATTTCTCGGAAAGAGTCACGCAATTTTGGTGGTGCACTTAGACATCTGACAGAATAAAATTGAGGTACCCTGACATTCCATTTTATTTTTGTGTTTATGCCTATTAGTATTATTCAGGTAGCACAAAAGTTTGTAATTGTACTCGATATCCAAGTGTGCTCAGTGTGTTTTTCATTGCTATATTTGTGTTGTTTCTGTGTGCTATACTAGTGCTGTTTACGGCAGTTCTGTTTTTAATGTATACTTCAGCTAATAGGATAACACATTTCTTCTAAGTTCTGCCTGCCTTTCGGAATTTGTCATTATGTATTCTTTAACGTTTGGACACGAACAAGCCGCCGGCTACAGGGACAAAAAGTGTTTGCGAATTTTGTATTTTAGAAATGCGAAATGAATTAAAATTCAATTGAAGCCCTCGCAGGCAGAGAGCAAGTTTCGGTATCTATAAGAGGCAGTGATACAAGGAAGTATACCAGCACTTACATCAAGTAACCGACGTCCTTTAACAGCACATTCAGCTGCAGTCGTACTCTGCCGGAAACGGATGCCCCCGTAGTCTGAAATTAAATATGGCGCACGAGTAAACATCGGCAGAGTAGAAAGGGCAGTTAAAAAGAACAAAATAAAATTGCCCGGCCCACAGCGCCAGGAGTAAACATCGACTAGAGACAATAAAGCAATAAAAGCTTGTGGCATGTCCACAGATTCCGTGAACGATGGCATGACTGTGGCTGAAGACATTGGCTACAGCAGGCAATAAAAAAAAATGGCAGTGGCTTAACTTGGCTAACCCTGGAAATCAGCGAAAAGCCAGGACGCTTGCTAAGCGTCTCAGGCTCGTCCATGGCAGCTCCGCTACACGCTTGCGACAGCTGTTCTATAGATACCCCCACGACCACGTGGCTATGAAGTGGTATCACATGGTCTTACGACACCCCCATTGGATGTCATCACGTGGTTTCACATCACCCTATCGGATGTTCTTAAGGTCAAAGGTTAACGAAAAGGTAACCCAATGTCAAAAGTCAACTTAAGTCATGGGTAAAGGGATCGGCACCATAACTAACACATATGGTCATACAGGGCTAACGTGATTGGGCTGAAGGTCGTTCAAGGTCATTCTCCGGCCTACGAGGCGGCTGCTTTACCTAGCGTAGTGAAGTTTCTCGCTTCAAAACTGTCCAGTGCTGCGCGATTTTTCACTGCAGTTAATTCAGCCAGTATCATAAGCCAACTCCTTAATTAAACGGCATTGCAGGGGTGCATTTTCATGGCTGGATATAGTTCAGCCCTCTTGCTCTGCGTGGAAAAATCGTCTTTCGTTGTTTAAGTGTCGCAGTCGTACCGTTGAGTCGTTTCTTCAGAAATGAAGAAGGCATGAAATGGCTCTCCTCTCCTGGCTGAAAGTGGTGCTTCAGCGTGTTTTTATTTTCCCTGCCAGTCGTGTTTCCCACGTCGAAGTGTTGCAATAGCTGATATGATGATCCATGCCGTCGCGCTACCAGACAGGTGCGTCGGGATTGTACATTGCGAATACCAAGCATGCTTGCAAGAATGGTAGTGACAGGCGTTTTAACCTAACGAGGGTTCACTAAAAAAAATTCTCGTGCAGCAAATGTATGATATTCGAGTAATATTATCGCATGTTTAGTATCCGCGCAATTTTACGATACTTCTATGGCTTCGCCTATCACCAGTAGCAATAAAACGTTATAACAGCGTCATTTTTATTTGTCGGCCGAACGTTAATATGTTGTCCTTATTTTCTTTTTCTTCTAATGCTTCTGAAACATTACAAAAAAAAAAAACGTTGCAATAATGTCTTAGTAATCTTGCATATCTGTCTTGCATATGTATCTTGCATAGATCTTGCAGTAATGCCTTGCATATATGTTGTTTGAACGTTTAAGTAACTGCACGACCAGACGTGCCAATTGTGGGAGTGCACAGCTGCAATGAAGAGTTTTCAAGGCGCAAGGAACAGCGTGGGCGATGTTTGAACAGTACAGTACAGCACAGCTGGATATTATGACATCGCCATCTGTGATAGGTGTCCCTAAGTGATAGTAGCGAATGGTTAACATGCAAAATTTTCTTATGAAACTTTTGGGGATTTGCATGCGGCATATTTCACGTAAAATGAGCTATTTAAGTGGAAAGCTTTGCTGGGTGAAAAACATAATTACTGCACAAATAGTAGGAAAAGTTACAGTGCACAAAGTATTTAATATTTCAAAGTTGCGATTTGAACGTACTAATAATAACAGAGCATTACTGCAGTTTTCAGTTTGAACGTTATACAAATGTTTACAATAATACATATTGCGTTGGTTGTTGGTTTTTAATATCAGCATCGCGTTCCGATGCGTCCCGTAACGTTACTGCAAAGTGCACAACTATAGCAACATTCTATAGTTCGCTGATACCTGGGATGTTCATATTTATTGTCAACATTGGATCTTCTTGGTTCGTATCAGTAGTCTATAGTAAACTATAGCACATCACATAGGACTGTCAGCTCAACTTAGAATGCGGGCAAGAGGTGAGAATTCGCCAGCGAAGTGGACTGAACAACTCAACAACTGGACAATAACTCGACAATAACTAGATAACTCGACAACAACTCGACAATAACTACATAACTTGACAACAACTCGACAATAACTAGATAACTTGACAACAACTCGACAACATTTACACATGTTTACGAAAGCCAGTTTTTATTTTCATTGCGCTGTAAATCCTAAGCGTTGGACATTAACATTTGTGCTTTCTAGATAATTCCGCCGACTGGTCAGTTAGTAGTTGTACCAAAACTGGAACTAGACTATCAAGAGACTTTTACCGGTTCGCTGTCGATGTAGAAGAGGTGCTGCTCCTTTTCGGGGTGCAAGCCATCGACGCCGGTGAAGAGGGCGGAGCTTCCATACAGGAAGTGAGGGAGCGACAGGACGATCGGCACACCTGCGAAAAGCGTTCAAGGAGTTCAAGGAGGATCGGCGCGCGCGAATCCACGTCGTTTCCCCCGTTGGCAATGCTTCGCCGACACACTGAGACGTCGTCACATTGTTCTTGTAAAAATATATCTTAAGAGCGCTGTTATACGGACATCTGCACGCCAACGAGATTCACTGAGAGTCATTTTGCGTGATTGTCCTGGTGCCGGCAATATGGAGAGAGCGCACGGGGAACAGGAAGTTTTCCCGACGTAGTGGAACGCTTGCAGGTTCGTGACAGTGCAGTTATTACCAGGCCCAGAGCCTAGCATGCCGCTACAGACGTGGCAGGATGCCGGCAGGGGTTTTAATTAAGACTCGGACGTCAACGGTAACCGTCGATCTGGAACAGTCGCAGCTGCAGCAGCCCAATGCACGCGATCGCGCACAGAACACGAGCTCGCTCATGCGCGGCCACAGTCTTGTTCGTCGTCTGCACGTCGAAGACAAAACTATATAAGGAGTTGATTGGCCAAGACCAGAAGGGCCTATACGGTAATGCGGGGCTTATTCTTTACGAAACATCACTGAACTCATACGATTAATGGTGCTGGGATGTAAAGGTAGCGTGGTGGGGCCGCAGAAGAGACGAGGAAGTCGCAGACGTGGTTGCGAGGAAGACATTGAAAACTTTATACAACTATGTACATTATGTACAGGTGAAGAGCAACTGAGAGATTCTCTCAGTAACAGGGAGAGTCTGAGCAGTAGGGAGTCTCGGTGAGAGGGAGATTCTCGGCCGCACTCGCCGGCCGAGTTTTATAGGCTTTTCCTTCCCTGAAATCCCTAGATGGAGGCCGGATCTGCCGAGGAAGGCGCGTCCTGAAAAGTTCTTTGGCACTCGCCACACGCTCATTATGGAACACGCCTCCGTCATGTGATGAGCTTAATAGTATAAGGAGGAGGCCATCTATATTGCATAGAGAGCGGAAGGTCAGTGAGTGGCGTTCATAGGGTCTGCAAATGGTCGCACTTGTGACCCGCACTTGTCATCAGTGTAGGGCCACAAGGCCGAGGCTAAGGCCACAGGCAGCGATTTCATTCAAATTGAATTTCATTGTGATCTTTTTTTGCGCTTGGTTATTGCCCCCATGCCGTCGCTGTGACTGGAATCAGTCAGTCAGACTGGCGGATAATGCGAGTAGAATAGAATAGAATCGAACAAGAATAATCGTACCACAGGAGCCTAGCATCGATTACACGCCTTCCATTCGCTGCTTACAAACAAACTGCGAGCACAAGGCGCTGTTAATTGGTCCGAGAAAACAGGCGCGGAAAAGACGACCTCACTGTTCTTGCTTTCCACCGCCTACACGCGCGATTAGTCATCTATATTCATAATGAGAGCAGCGCGTGGTTAACAAAATTTTCCAGCGCGAAATAACGTACAAGGGAGCATCTTTATTAGATAAAACTCTAGCGACAGTGACTGGCAAACTCTTCTAGTTTGTTTTCTGCGAATTAACGAGCCAAGCTGACATTCGCTGGACATTGCATAGCTGTAGTTCATAATGCAAAATACAGAACAACACTGAGCCCCTACTTCTGTCATTCATCCGTTGTACAAGACTGTGCAATAGCTTTCATCGTCTATCGTCATAAGTTCTCTCCAAAGGACGCGCCGATGGTCCACCGCTCCGTTTTCACAGCGGCCATTTTCAAGCGCCAAACAGCGGTCTGTTACTTGTCTCTCACATATTCCTTTACATCCTTCAGAAAAGAAAGACCTGCTCGCACAAGTGTGTCACCACTGAACGCGAGTTTAGTGTGACAGTTTGAAACAAGGGCGAGTTCGCTATAGGCTGATCGCGTAAGCGGTCCTCCATAACGCCGCCATATTGGATGGGCTGAGGCGACGTTTCTGGGGCATGAAAATCGCCAATTGTTGGCAGTTTTAGTCGCAAGGCTGGTCCCGCTATAACAACCGAAGTCTCAGAATGTCCTGAGGAGGAAAGTGGCGGCTGAAAGTGGGAGAACCACGTAGCACATCACTGGTGTGCACTCACCATCTTGGAGGGGTCCGAAGTCGGAGACTCCCGACGGCAAGTAGTTTCGGGCCGCGTTGTAGCAGGCGTTCTCGGGTGATTTTTTGTCGAAAAGGTCGCGCGTGACGGCGAATCGGCGCGTCTTCAGGCTGCCAACCTTGCTGTCAGCCACATGATGCAGGTCGAAGGTGCTGCAACGGAATAGGCGAATGAACGGAATTGTTGGCGACTGGGGAGCGGAAAGTCGGCAGCGAATGAGACAGAAGCTTAGTGACCAACCTAATGGGATTCCTTGAGCCACCAATCTATAGTAGGACAACAATCGAAAGGAGAAGAAATTAAAGGGGAGGCAAGACAACAATCGAAAGAAGAAATTAAAGGGGAGGCAAGCAGTATTGGTGGTTAGGTTTTATCTATGGAAATTCTGATGACCGGAGGGAGCGCTGGCATACGCTACTGAAAGCTAGCCTAGATGACTAACAAAATGTGGAGACACATAGGCGAGAACAGAAAAAAAACAATACGTTTCGCGCGAGCTCTGCATATATTTTAAATTTTCCGTCCAACCATTGTTAGAGCGCTCAAAAGAATGTCAAGCCCCCTCACCATAAACTTCACTTCGTTCACAGCTTCCTTTCTTTCGAAGCACAGTGCAACTTGTATCAGCTGATTTTCGAATTAGTAGTAGAAAAATTTGTCCAAATTCGTCCCTGAATTCCCTTGGCTGACGCCGCAGTTTCCGTCTCTTCAAGACTTTTCCCCTTCGGGAATCACCGTATAATAGCATGCACGGACTAGGAGGCTTATCAAGACCAAGATACGCAATCATCTGCAAATGTGACGCGTCTTGCCTTTCTTCTTCGAGATACGCTCATAAATATGCGCGCCTCTAGTGCCGCATACAAGGAAGCTGGCCTATTATGGATTCCTACGTTCAGTGAAGATCCTTAAGTCAAGACAGGTGGCTATCGACTGAAGGAAACGCATGAATGCACCAAGAAGAGTTTAAAGCTGAACGCGAGCTAGGGTCTCACCGTTTCAGGTCCGGGATGAAGACAGTTTCGGAGTTGGAGGTCGACAACGGAGGGCGCACATTGCCAACTGAAAGAAAAGCGCAGATGGTGGCTGGTTGCAGTTTCGTTCTGCGACAGGACACGTGCAAGAAAGAGTGGAAAACGTAAGGCCGCCACAGGGCAGATGAAAATATTGGAAACGAGCCACGTCTACTGATGCACAGCATGCGTCTTCCAGAAATCTGCTATCGCGGAGGACGACAGTATTCGCCCTGTCGTTGAGAGGTCGATATCATCGACCGCCCTGGGCGGCAGAAAAATTACAAGACAAGCCGTGAAGCTATGAGATGTTTTTTTTTTTTGCGGCACCAATTATACTCACAGGATCCTCGAACTTGGTCGCACAGTTCATCAGCCCAGATGTTGAGCCTCCTGTTTTGTGAGAACAGATGCTTGTGTTAATTTACGTAACTTCGATCACATGCCTAGATTTTGTATTTTTTTAGCGATGCAATTTATCTTCAGCACTGTCAAGCAAAGAACGCAACAGCGTCGCGAACAAAGTTCTAAATTGGAGCTACAGAGCAATGGACCAAGCAACATATATCGAGGACCTACAAGTCTGATTTACGCTTGTTGGTCACACGTGGCGGAGTGAAGGAAAAGTAACCGGAAAAGGGCCAACGGTGAGTGACAACCGATCGCCCATCCCGTAGGAACTGTCTCCATTTGCCCTTGCCTAAAGTCCACGGTGCCCAGCTCCGCTAACACTGGAGGGTAAGTACGATTCTGTTCAAACTTGCCTTTTTCCGTCCACAGAGTCCAGATAATTTATTCGTGAAATGTTTCCCTCTCCAGTGAACATCGTTAGGCGCTCGTGAAACGTGTCGTTGCGCTGCAAATAAAAAAATAAAAATACAGCACGGAGTTACGAACGAGCGTTCACGCACTTCTAGATGATGTCAGGACGGCGCGAAAAGAACAAGGACGAAAGAGGCACGAGAACACAACAGGACAGGCGCCAACTTACAACTGAGGTTTATTCGCCCAAACCCTTACATTTTATGAAGCACCCGAGCCGTATCATAGAAGCCAATCACACAAGAATAAGAGATTGTGAACAACAATCGGAATTCAGGAAGTAAGTGCTACTTCTAACAGACCGGAAGATACATTCATGCATTCAGCACAACACTCCTGATAAAAGCAAACTTTTTTTTGACTAGGTCCCAAGACTAACCAAGGGCAAAACCAACAGGAAAGCAATTCATCCTCACAACAAAGACGCACGCTTCGCCAACGCAAACAGATTGCAATATCAAAATTCCTGCTTTAACAAATCGTGTGATAATGAAAGAATGACTAGTTGTGTTAAGTAACGTTAATTCCAGTGACTTCTCCTCGGGTGAGGAGAGGTCAATAAAACTGATCGGTCATTAACGCTATCGCGCAAGGCGAGATATCAGAGACCGTTTTTAGATATGACCTCCGTCGATTTCGGTAAAGAACGACCGATTCAATGAATTTCATACGTTTTGCTTAGCAGCTGAATTAAAGCCTGTCGGACTGAATGTGACCCGCCGCGGTGGCTCTGCAGTCGTGGCGTTCGGCTACAGAGCACGAGGAAGCGGGATCGAATCTCGACACCTGCTGCATTTAAATAGTAGAGGCGAAACGCACCATCCACTACGGCGCCTCTTTCCTTCATGCCTTCTTTCACGGGGAGCGGTTCAGGAGTCCGCCGGGAGTGGGACAATTACAGCACTTTTTAACGGCTTTGAAGCCTTATAATACTAGTCCCATTACGAGAAAAGCCGGCGGTGTGCGTGTATGTGCGCGTGTGTGCGCGCGTGTGCGCGAGTGTGCGTGTGTGCGCGTGTGTGCGCGCGTGTGCGCGTGCGCGTGCGCGTGCGTGTACTCGCCAACTGTACAGAAAATCCCAGCGATGCCAAGCGGCCGTATAGGACGAACACAGCAAGCCGAGCACAGCCACTGAAGACAATCAATAGATGTCGTTTCGTCTATGTATACCCCATTTGCTGACCTCAATGTGGCGCCAGTTTTGCCGAATACATTCGTACCAAAATTGTGAGCAACAGTTTTTCGTACAGCGTTCGGGTGGTGTCATACGATTTCTTGTTGCATTTAGCTTACATTACAGCATACGTCCCTTAGTCAGGATGAAGGCAAGCTCACGAGAGGGATTCGAACCGACTGCGCGAGTGTTTAACTCGGACTTTTGTGGATTCACGTCTTCGTTTCATTGCTCAGTGCACAACCTGTGTCGAGGTCGAACGTAAACGATCACGCACTAATGGTTTCGCCTTCACAGCACGTAAGCACTATGAAGTGCCCTCTGAATTTTTCTTTTTTCCTAGATGGAAAAAACTCTATTGCTCTATTTACAGCTTTCAGCGGCTAACAGAGGTCTTCATGTTTTACTCAAGTCTCTGTCGTCTTGAGTGGTCGGCGCCCCTATTCCAGAGCACCGCTGAGCCTGGCCACTTTGAGAGCGTGCTGCACAATCTTTTTTGGACTGTGAGCACGCCGCTGGTGAGCAGACCCTCCCACTGTTCCGCACTGGGTTTTTCTTCTTTGTTGAAAGAGAAGTTATTTCTGCACTCCCATGTGATATGTGATATGGTGTTGGGATGGCCCCACACCATGGGCATGTGTCCCTGTATTGACTGGGAAACATTTTATGTAGAATGTGTAGATTTGAGAATGTTCCTGTCTGCAGGTTGTACATTTGTATTTCTCGCGGAAGAGTTCCATGTTCAGGTGATATCACGCGAAAGGTCACCAAGCAGTAGTGAAAATTTCTCGTTGCCGAGGGGAACGCGTTCTGCATGAAATAAGCGGTGCGCGGAGGCCGCTTCGGCAGCTATGAGGACGCCATGGTGCATGTGAGGTTTCAAATGACACCTGAAACGGACTCGCGGAATAAGCCCAAAAAACTAACGTTCGCTTACCTTCAAAGGAAGTGTGCCAAAAAGGAATTTACACAGCTGCTAGCTAAGCACATTTCTTACGAAAATCTAGAGGACGAATACACCCATATTCAAGTGGCATTGTACCTCGCATTTACGGCTAGTACATGTAAGCACTGCGTGATTACAAAACTCATAAAAAAGGTAGCCAGAAGTCATCCCGAAGACGAGCGCTAATGACAACGTCCATCTGACGTCTTACTAAACTTAAATTTTAAACTGTGGGGTTGAACGTTTCCAAGCGACGCGTGGGCTATGAGTGACGGCACAATGTAGGGCGCCGGATTAATTTAGCCAGCGTTCTTTAGCTCGCACTAACATCGGACAGCACACGGCCGTTTTTGTATTTCGCTTACATTGAAATGCGGACGGGCCGCGGCCGAGATCGAACCAGCGACCTTGTGGTCAGAGACCACTAAGCCAGCCCCGGCAAGTATTTGACGTCTTACTTATTAATGGACTGATGGTAAATGTGCGTTACCGCCAACGTGAACATGCTAACAGGCACGTTTTGTCAACACGACGCTTGTATTGATACTGAAATTGGCCACAGGTCCTCAATGGTACCGGAAACTAATTCCTGGCGGACGAGTGGAGTGTCAGACATATGGAAAGCACGAAACTTTTTCTTAACACCGATGCAGTGGAACCCTACAGGCTATATGAGGAGCGCAGCAGTGGAGCGTCCGCGATCAACCTCTACAGCGTGCACGCTTCACTGTGTATAGATGCAAGTCAGAGCTTCATTACGCGGACATCTACGCACCTCTGAGGATCGCACCCACGACCTTGCTCAAGGCCGCAGAACGTGTTGGCCGTTGCGTAGACCACTCGGCACCAGTTCACGGAAAGAAATGCACGCGTGACTCATTTCACTCTGCAGAGCGTGTTCGCGCCCTTGCCGGAAAAGAAGAGACGCGAAGAGGGCATCCGGACTCGCGCACACTTGCCGATCCTCCGCTCTATTTCGGAGAAACCAACAGCCTGCTGCCATCAAAGTCACCTTCTTCGAATTTTTTCGAAAGACGTCACCGACTCCTGTCGTTCTCAGGCAACTAGAGGTCGTTAGACGACATCGCAAGATGACTTAAAAAGCTGACAGCGCAATAAGCTCGAAACAAGAGGCTTTTCAAGGTACAATCATCTACAGCAAGATTACAAGGTGCGACGACAAGACAACTCCGACTGCATTATGGAAACATATATAAACATATACACTTGCCAAGTTTGGGACGCGCAAGCGTATGCGTCAAACGCGTGTCAACGTGCGTGAAGTCAAATAAAAAAAAAATGTGCACAGTTCAAAGGAAACAGATGGCAGCGCGCGAACTTAATGACGTCGTCGAGTGATTGTTGGCCCACGTCCAGCAAGCGCACGTGCTCCGAAATAGCGTGTTCTTGGAGCTTTAAAGCTTTTACGAGGAACCAGAAGCATGAAGTGCACAGTAAGATGCATAGCCACGCCCGTATTCACAGCTCATTTTGCGTAACGGCGTTCTCGACGTACAAGGATGTTAACGAAATCTTCGACAGTGGACGTCACCTGACCTTACAACCAAATGTCGCTAGCAAGACCCCTTAGACGTGCTTAGAAAGGGCTGTCACGCATGTACTGCCGTCACAAGCTCGTAATTTCGGGCGCATAGCGTTTATGGTGTGCGAGGTGATGCAATTACCACTACGTGCGCGGCGTTTCGAAAAAAAGACGGTACTTTTCCTATTCCTTTGTGCAAAGTACACCGCAACCAAAATCAATGCCAAAAAGATATTAAAGGTTCTCTGCACCGTGTTTTCCATCAAAGACCGTGTGTTCGGCAAGCGAGTTCGCCGACTTCAAATGGCCCCATAAACAACGCGTTGGATGTATACAGCTCATGGTAACTTCAATGCTTTTACTGCCGCCACATTTAAAAACGCACATAACGGCAAAAAAAAAACAAGTAACTGCAACCCTGCCATCCAGTGCTTTGCACATAAATAAAACGCCGTCGAGATTATTGCGTTCTTAAAAGAGACATTTTTAAGTGCGCAGAAAAATAAATAACAAGAAAGGCCACTTCGATTTCTGTCCTACAATGAGCCAAGTTTTAACGATGACGCACTGCGTTTCCATTACAGTCACAAAAATTAGAGATCACTGGGACTACCCGCATTGGAAGAATGCGAAAGCGTTGACGACTCCTCGACACTGGTCGCCTTTAAAATTTGGCAAGATGGTTGTTTTCTCGTTCACTTGATTGACTGGCTATCGATCGACTCTGATTATACCCTCGTTTCATCCCGGCAACCATTTCGAGTTTTCAATATTAATTCACTAATCTCAATAATTATCACTCATAAAACACATTTCAATTCATTTCTAACTTTATTTCCACTCCTTTGCCCATTTTTCCACTATTTTGCCGTCCACTGCTGTTTTCCCATCCACTCACTAAATCGACGTCCGTTCTATTTCGACGTTTTTGACATTTTTGGCTCTGATTAATTAATGATCCATCATCATCCTCAGCAGCAGCCTAACTACACCCACTGCAGGGCCTTTCTCACCCTATGCCTACAAACTTCCTATCTCATCCGCCCACCTAACCTTATGCCGCCCTCTGCTACGCTTTCCTTCTCTTGCCTTCTCTTGGAATCCACTCCTTTGACCTTAAGGATCAGCGGTCATCTTGCCTTCGCATTACATGCCCTGCCCAAGCCCATTTCTATTTCGACTAGGATGTCATTAACCCGCGTTTGTTCCCTCACCCTCTCTGCCCGCTTCCGGTCTCTTAACGTTACCCCTATCATTTTCCTTTGCATGGCTCGCTGCGTTGTCCTTAACTTAAGCTGAACCCTTTTGGTTAGCCTCCACGTTTCTGCCCCGTAGGTGAGTAGCGGTAAGATACAGCTGTTGTGCACTTTTCTCTTGAGGGATACTGGTAACCTGCAATTCATGATCTGAGAGAACCTGCCATATGCGCTCCACCCTATCCTTATCCTTCTAGTTATTTCCCTCTCATGATCCAATTGTCACCAAATTTTTTCGCCCTCTACTTTGACTTCACCCTTTTTCGATCACAATCACTTTTGTGACTTCATCTCTTCCTAGTTCCTCACAATCGCTGCAGACATCGCTGCAGACAGCTCCGGACACGACCCCTCCGGCATAGCCTACTAAAGCTTTCACTTTAATAAACCATAACGCTTGTATCCGCGGTGACTTCATTGCAGTCATACAGTTCGTGTCCCCCTTTTTCCACGAGTCAGATCGGAGTACTCACAACAGCGCAGACAGTGCGAACAACGTACCCCTGCCATGTAGGCGAAGCGGCCGGCCGCGCCCACCGGCTGGCTTTTCATCACGTCGACCAGGGTGCGGTGTCCCGTCCGCAGCACACTGGCGACGTCCGCCTTGCCGCCGCGGGCGTTGTGGCCCTTGCCCACGACGGCGGCCATCATCATCAGCACGTCCGGGTAGCCCTCGAAGCTGAGCTCTCGCACGCTGCGCGTCAGGAACGGCCTCTGCTCCAAGCTCGACAGCAGCCTATTGCCCAAGGCGCGAAGGAACACGTTCTGATTACTCAGGAGGTGCAGAGTAGCCTGCAATGACGGGAAATGAATGAATTAGATTTGGTTTGGTGCATGGGGGTTTAGCGTCCCAAAGCGACTCAGGCTATGAGAGACGCCGTAGTGAAGGGCTCCGGAAATTTCTGCCACCTGGGGTTCTTTAACGTGCACTGGCATATCGCACAGCACACAGGCCTCTAGAATTTCGCCTCCATCGAAATTCGACTGCCGCGGCCGGGATCGAACCCGCGCCTTTCGGGTCAGCAGCCGAGCGCCATAACCGCTGAGCCACCGCGGCGGCTTGAAATGAATGAATTTCGTGGTTTTCGTCGCTGCCAGGGCGACTGATGCCAAAGAGTGCCAAGAACATCGTTATTACATGTGTGCGCACATACAATTTTCTGCATTGATGGGCTAAATAATAGCAATGTTCAATAACAACGGTGGTTTTATGTTTACGTGTTATGGGGTTTAAAGTCCGCCGCGGTCGGGTTGCGTTTTTATGGAGGAAAAACGCCAAGGCGCCCGTGTGCTGTGCGATGTCAGTGCACGTTAAAGATCCCCAGGTGGTCGAAATTATTCCGGAGCCCTCCACTACGGACCTATTTGTTCCTCTCTTCTTTCACTCCCTCCTTTATCCCTTCCCTTACGGCGCGGTTCAGGTGTCCAACGATATACGAGACAGATACTGCGCCATTTCCTTTCCACCAAAAACCAATTATTATTATTATTATTTAAAGTCCGAGGCCGACTCAGTCTATGAGAGACTCTGTAGTGGAGGGCTCCGGATAATTTCGGCAACCTGAGGTTCTCTAACGTGCCGACTCAGTCTATGAGAGACTCTGTAGTGGAGGGCTCCGGATAATTTCGGCAACCTGAGGTTCTCTAACGTGCACTGACATCTCACAGTCAACGGGCCTCAAGCATTTCGCCTCAGTCGGAAATGAGACCGCCGCGGCCGCGATCGAACCCGCATCTTTCGGGTCAGCAGCCGAGCGCCATAACCACTCTGCCTCCGCGGCGGCGTATAGCAGCCTATGAGTATTGCGGAGCATCACGACTGCAAGCGTGGGTTACAGTGAGACACCATTCACATAAACGTCGACCCAAATGTTCTACAGATAAAGACGGATATCTCATGCGTATTATTCAACAAAGTTTATTTAACGTGTTCACGGTTAAAGATGACCACTTCAGTTCCCTCGAGACGCAGTCCCTGCCTCCACAAAAACTGTAAGGCTCGCGTGGTACTCCGGAGGGTAGCGTTCGCAGCTTGAAAACCGAATAACACATTTTATGAGCAGTGCACTAAGAAGCATATCGGTGCTTTTCAAGCGTTACGAGGCCACTTCACTTGTGGCCAGAGATGTTGCGCTACGCAGTCGATGTTATCTCAGTTGACCTGGTGTACTTGCGAGGGCGGGCAGCCGGGGACAGCCGGAACACATCGAGCTCGCGAGGCGCTAGTGAGCAATCTGAAGCTCTTTTCCATGCCGAGACTGCGCTGCGCTTTCAAATAAATTAACTACTCGTTTTTTTTTGTATAACAGCACGGGTGTTTGTCGTCTATTCTCGGCAGTCCTGGCCGAATAATAATAATAATTGGTTTTTGGTGGAAAGGAAATGGCGCAGTATCTGTCTCATATATCGTTGGACACCTGAACCGCGCCGTAAGGGAAGGGATAAAGGAGGGAGTGAAAGAAGAAAGGAAGGAAGAGGTGCCGTAGTGGAGGGCTCCGGAATAATTTCGACCACCTGGGGATCTTTAACGTGCACTGACATCGCACAGCACACGGGCGCCTTAGCGTTTTTCCTCCATAAAAACGCGGCCGCCGCGGTCGGGTTCGAACCCGGGAACTCCGGATCAGTAGTCGAGCGCCCTAACCACTGAGCCACCGCGGCGGGGCATGGCCGAACGCAGTTCACGAAACCGCGGCAAAATTATTGCCCAGAGAAACGCCCAAACTGACGACCGAGGAAGACGCCTTAACTAAAAGGGCAGAAATGTATTCGTATATATATACCGGGGGAAAAAACCCTCGCCGCGTTGGAATGGAACCAATGCAACCAGGCTGGCCTGACGCCGAACCACCACTCTGCTGCAACCGACAACGTAGTGTTTTTAGCTGCTGCAGTAGCAAGCCCAGACCGGCCGAAGAAGATTAGGTGGCCGCCCTGATAACAGATAACGTTCCTTTAGGCTGCTGGTAGCATATAAAGAAACACTAGCCGCTGGCACGGTGTTAGCTTCTTCCTAGAGCTTGTCTTAGCGTTGATACGCAGTGACAGACTGGTGGCGCGCTTACCATGTTGACAGGAAGAGGAAAGTCATAAATCATCCGGTGGCTCAGTGCTTAAGGATCTGGGCTACTGAGCCGGAGTACCTGGGTTCGAACACGACCGCGGCGGCAGCGTTTCGATGAAGGCGAAACGCAAAAGGCACCCGTGTGCTGTGCGATGTCAGTGCACGTTAAAGATCCCCAGGTGGTAGAAATTATTCCGGCGCCCTCCACTACGGCACCTCTTTCTTCCTGTCTTCTTTCAGTCCCTCCTTCATCCCTTCCCTTGCGGCGCGGTTCAGGTGTCCGCCGAGATGCGAGACAGATACTGTGCCATTTCCTATCCCAAAAAAAAAAACAATTATTATTATTATCTGGAGTCTTCCTGCATGTTCTCGTGACCTATACCGAAACTAGCCGCACATTCCGTTACTCACCGTGCCCCCGAATACGACCACGTAATCCGGATTCGCCATTACCAAAAATAGAAGCAGCAGCAGCCACACCCTACGTCAACATGCTACACGACATGCGAGAATAGCGAGACCGCTTACGACGTAGGGCACGTTGACAGTCGTCACAAGGTCGTCCTCCGAGCCCTCGGAATTCTCCGCGTCGAAATGAAATGTGATCTTCTCCAGGAAGGACACTGTTCCGTTGTCGTTGAAGGTAATGTTGTCCTTCACCCACACCATCCTGCCAAGAGACGCGGTAACAAGGTATCGTCATTAATTACGATCCTCGCGTACACGCTGCAGCTCGCGAATGTGTTTATGTATCTTTACAACACGGAAGCTCGATTTCAGTTGAGGGTGAGGCACACGCCATTCACGCAACCGCCCTTGTGTACAAGGCAAAAAGAGTGAACAAGCTTGATAAGAAGTGGGTGTCAGAAAAACATCATTTGCACTTGCCCCAATCTCAGTACGCACGGTCTGTTGGAAAAACAAGAGCGGCTAAAATAGCACAACAAAACCAATGCTCTGTTTCTGTCAGGACCTTGTCAAATGCTGAATACAATTCAACAATGTACCCCACAAAGCAGTAGCAGCAATTTCTTCGGCAAGCAGCAGTAATCATAGGCAATCTATAATTAGTGAAATACACAAGTCGCCGCGGTGGCTCAGTGGTTATGGCGCTCGGCTGCTGACCCGATAGACGCGGGTTCGATTCCGGCCGCGGCGGTCGGATGTCGATGGAGGCGAAATTCTAGAAGCCCGTGTGCTGTGCGATGTCAGTGCACGTTAAGGAACCCCAGGTGATCGAAATTTCCGGAGACCTTCACTACAGCGTCCCTCATAGCCTGAGTCGCTTGGGGACGTTACAACCCCATAAACCTAAATCAAACCTACTTAGTGAAATGAAGGATGTCGACTTAGTCCACTCTGGGTGCTCTAATCGAATGAATTCATCAAATTTGGACTGTTTTAGTTTTCGAGCTTCGAAGTAGTACACGCAAATGCTTGAGATTTGTAATCTTAGGTGTCCAACGATATATGAGACAGATACTTCGCCATTTCCTTTCCACCAAAAACCAATTATTATTATTATTACTATCCTGGACTTGTTGGCACCGTATTAAAAAAAAACAAAAGGAGTGGCTTAATTAACCTCTGCAAATGAACGCTTTGATTGTTTTTTTTAGGTTTACCGTCCCTCGTCTTTAACGACGCCGCAGTGGAGGTCTTTGGGTAATTTCGACCACTTGGGGATCTTTAAATATGCACTGACATCGCACAGTACACAGGTTTCTGTAGCATTTTTCCTCCACCGAAATGCCGCCGCCTTGGCCATACCTTGAAACATTCATTGAGATTTTGTTGTGATTTTGTTTTCCCTGCTGTGCGCGTAAGAGCTTCACAGCAGCTGGAGCTAGCGTCGTTTTAGCACGACTGGAAAGTCGTCGGACACTTCTCGTAAGCGTAAGCATTCACTCACGGGTAGGCGTATACGCACTGGCTTTGTATTGCACTCACCGGTAAGCGTAGGGTCCCATTTGCCGCACCCGCGGCTTGGCTCTTCCTCTATTGGCCTCCTCGGCGTTGGTGATGTTGAAGAAGTACATGTTGACGGACATGTCGTAGCAGGATCCCACATCCTTCCACATGTGGAACGCTGTGGAGCCCTCGGTTATGCTCACTTGCTGCGGAAGGAGCATGTGGGCATGGGCAAAAGGGGAACAGTGCGGCACAGTGAAAATATGCGCCTTGTTCTATGCCACAGCACAAAAAAGAAGGCATCGTCAGTACTAAGTTCTACTTCACAGGGAGCCTCATATAACGCAAAGCCCCAGATGAGCCCAGCGCGAAGACGAAGCACGGCTCTTGTAAGATTTGGTGCATGAAAAAAAACGGCTACTATTTTCATGACGGGAGATGCCTGCATAAGACTGCAGTCATTACGAGCGTAGAGCAGTAGCACCGGCGGATAGATTTTCTGTCACGACAGGAACAATATCTTGAAACGAGCTTAATGTTCGTAAACATAATTGGTTTTTGGGGAAAGGAAATGGCGCAGTATCTGTCTCACATATCGTTGGACACCTGAACCGCGCCGTAAGGGAAGGGATAAAGGAGGGAGTGAAAGAAGCAAGGAAGAAAGAGGTGCCGTAGTGGAGGGCTCCGGAATAATTTCGACCACATGGGGATCTTTAACGTGCACTGACATCGCACAGCACACGGGCGCCTTAGCGTTTTTCCTCCATAAAGACGCAGCCGCCGCGGTCGGGTTCGAACCCGGGAACTCCGGATCAGTAGTCGAGCGCCCTAACCACTGAGCCACCGCGGCGGGTATTCGTAAACACCAAAACATGTTTTTTTTTGTTTGTGTGATCTGTATACATATGTATATTGCATGATGTACTGTTGCCTGTGTAAATAAGGGGAGTGGGATCTTGTCAAGCTGCTGCTGAGCAGCTTTTTCGTTCACCTCCCATGTTTTGAAGCCGAAACAGTAATAAACCGTATCCGTAATGTGCAAAGCTTTCAGCAAAACTGCATAGTGCTGGAGTATATATCTCGGTTTATACTAAAGAGTGTTGCAGTTTTTTTTTTTCATATTCGTCTAAATCACTTTAGAAGAATCCACCGCATGTCTAGTTTTCTGCAAGAAGTTTAGGCTGTCCGTGGCCGCGATATTTGCGTTTAACTCGTCTTTCAGGCACCCCAGAAATCTGCACGGCATATGAACTAGGATTTTGACGTAAACAGCAAACTATTTGCTTAGCTACGCAACATGCATCTTGGAATTCGCTTGCTTGTCGTGGCATACCGGAAAGGTATCGGTATGTCACTCCATACGAAAGCGATAGCACGTTTACACTTCTCTTCTGCTTCGGATTCTGCTCGGAGTCGCAATCTGCTATTTTTGTTGCAAAAATCCAGAACATGCAACGCCCGCGCTGCAAACCTCCAGGACGTTCGGGCATGCAAATGCACACTCGCTGTGGCTGGGAGTCGACGGCCCAGTTAAAGGTTGCCAACCTTTTAACAAAGGTAGTGTGTCCTAGCTAGCCCTGTGAGACCAACAGGGAATACTGAAAGTCGCGTGGGATAGTCTGCAATATTTTTACCTTTCTCCAAAGTTAATCAGTGAATACTAATAAGCTCATATTTAGTTATTTCGTTCAGGAATAAAGTCTCAATAGAGAAGTAGTAGATAGTCATGAAAAAAGGCTGGCTGAAGCTATTTGGACAACTCAGCGAGCTATGGAAAGAAAAATGATAGGTGTAACGTTAAGAGACCGGAAGCGGTCTGAGTGGGTGAGGGAACAAACACAGATTAATGACATCCTAGTCGAAATCAAGAGAAAGAAATGGGCTTGGGCAGGGCATGTAATGCGAAGGCAAGATAACCGCTGGTCCTTAAGGGTAACGGAGTGGATTCCAAGAGAAAGTAAGCGTAGCAAAGGGCGGCAGAAGGTTAGGTGGGCGGATGAGATTAAGAAGTTTGCAGGCAAAGGGTGGATGCTGCAGCTGGCAAATGATAGGGTTAATTGGAGAGACATGGGAGAGGCCTTTGCCCTGCAGTGGGTGTAGTAAGGCTGATGATGATGATGATGATGATGATGATGATGATGATGATGATGATGATGATGACCAAAGTACACCCGGCTTACGCGCGGTTATGCGATAATTTCTGACAGCCGCAGTTTTTTTTTTTTTTTCACACAGCAACTAAGCGCGCATTTTGGATAAGTCTGACCCGCGCGTCACATCGCTTATAGCACAGGGACCTGTGAAATCAATTGAGTACAGGAAAGGTGACAACGAAAAGGTGAACAATGAAGAACAGTTACATTAAGAAACTTTGCAGCTTTCTGAGCGAAACTCCATGGCTTGCATTCCTAATTTCCTCCTATATCCCGCGTCTCTATTTCTTCACGCTTGTCCGTTTAATAAAAAAAAAATAAGCACATTGACAAAAAGCGGCGTGATGCGAAAGAGAAGAAGGAAAGGCGATTTCACGGCCGTAAATCCTTCACGTAACGCCAGGAGCGCGATATAGTTCCAGCTGTCTCGCATGCCCTCTCGAACGCCGCACTCCCGATGCTGTCCCTCGAGCACACATCGTGAGAACACGTAGAGACACTTAGCAGACGCAGTCACGCGTGCCGGTAAAACCGCACAATTGTTGGAGTTCTGTATTAGTCCTACAATACCGCATTCAGGCTGCTTGCGAGCAGGAGAGAGGCGCGGGTGGGGGAGGGGAGGAAGGCGGGAAGAAAGTGCACAATGCATTGATCGGTTGGTTTTATGGGGTTTCACGTCCAAAGCGACTCAAGGACACCGCAGTGGAGGGCTCCCGATAAGTTCGACCACCTGGGATTCTTTAAAGTGCACTGACATCGCACAGTACACATCGAAATGCAGCCGCCACGGCCGGGATCGAACACGCGTGTTTCGGGTCAGCAGCCGAGCGCCATAACCACTGAGCCGCCGCGGCGGCTCACAAAGCATTGTTCATGTGTCCTTCGAAGACCGTTATTGATCCTTAACGGTTACGCCGGCATAGTAACGTAGTAAGATGGCTTGAACGAGCATGACGCACGAGAATATCGCGCAAGTGTTAATAAGGCAGCGCGGGATGTATCATGGAAAAGCTGGACTCGTTGCTGCGCGCGTCGAAGAGACTGCGAAGGAGCTGTGCCTGACCTTGTTCAGCAGGTCCCTGTAGAAGTCGTCAAACTCGAGCAGCACGAATATCGCCAGGGCGGCCACGATGAGCGAGAACGCGCCGCAGCATGTCCCTGCGTCAGATGGGAGACTCCTAGTCCGCTTAGCAGGCCACTCGTTCCAATGACATTGTTCCGCATGTGCGCCTGGCATCAGCGTCTTTTAAGACTCCTCGTATTATCACACCTTATAATAGCAAGCTTCACTAAGAGACTGTCTTTCAAGCATGAAATAGTTTAAAAGCTTTTATTAGTTTAATCCAACATTAAAAAAAAACACAAAACGATATGGTCACGGGTGTTGCCTCACACTTCCTCAGGAACGAAATGTCATGTGTTGCGACGTGTCGTTGAGAAGCCTGCCGTACACTCGCTAAAAGCACATCAGTGCACATGACGCACTGAAAGCTATAATGTCTGCTGATATGAAACACAAAGCTGCCAGTCTGCGTGAGAAATTGTAGGATAGGTGCAAAAAAAAGGGGGGAACACACTGCAACAGCACTTCGAACTGTGAATAAAATTCGGAGCTGCGCGGATTGTGAGGACACCCACACATACGTGCACAAAAACCGGCAAGGTGGTCTGAACGTCGTGCTTTTGTAGGTCCAATTTTCGAGTATTCAGCGATAAACGTACCTGTTTTCTTGCTCCACATCGCTAGCCTCGTTTCAGGTGTTATCTATGGTCCACACTCCAGAAGACGGCTGCACGCTCCGACTTTCATTGTGTCCTGCACAGGGACGCCATCCTCATTCTGCAAACACAGAGAGAAACAAAAAATGAGGTAGCAGCGACAAGTGGCTGAAATTATATTTGCGTAAGTCCAGAAACATTTAAATGCACTGCAGTAGAAGAAACTGCAAAAAAAGTTGGAACGTCCGCACTAAACCGGTCTAACAAGATTCACACCCGAGAAGTGAACCTAATCACAAGTTTTATTTTCTCATTTTCTCGACCTGGCTACCCAGACGCGTTCTCGTGGCTTCTGATACTGATCAATGTGCGTCATGTATCATGCGTCAGGAAGTGAAGCAGGGAAAGGAAAGGAAACTTGCGCCAAAATGGGGCCGATTTGCCGAGCTCTACCGCGAGCAGCTGCGGACCATCAGAGAACGTACTACATTGCTTTTAGCTCGACTAGAGTCACAAGTGGCGCCACGTCATGCCAAATATGGAGAACCGCGTAAGATGTGAAGAAACACGGAACGCCACGTTGAAGCGCGCCCACTGCCTGCGAAACATGACGCCCTGTTATCGAACGCCCGGGGGATGAAAATCTTAATTGCGGAAACCACAGACGCTGGAACTCCGCCCATTGTGGCTTCAGAAAAAGCAGAAAAAAAAAACCGTCTCCCAAGCTAGCGCCCTCTGGCCACACATAAATTCCTTACGCGTCAGGGCATTTGAATGAATAAGAAAATTGAGTCTCGCCCGCACAACTGCCTTGTCTCGGGTATAATCCCAATTATAATATAAAAGATGAGGCTCAAGGGCAACGGTTATTTTGCCACCCGAAAGTGGAAAGAAGTCAGTTAAAGGTGACGCGAAATCACTTAAAGCATTTAATCTAAACAGCCTTTATGATGCAATCAAATCATACGCGGCCCTGAAATTCGCCGAAACTAAAGCGAATTTATGCGACGGAAGAAGGCCCCGCAAATGAAAAATGACACTGCAGCTGAGAGACTCCACCCGCCCACGCAAATTCCGTAATATCTGATATACAGTCCACGGACTATACATATGTGTAAAAGTTGAATTTAGCGCTTTTCAGACTGTGTCTACTATTCAATACTACATTCAATATTTTCTTTTAAAATCGCAGAATATGGAATGAAGTGCCCATCATTTGTTCTGTTGCGTGGTTTCGTCGTACTGTTCGACATGAACCAACCAGCCCCACTCAGCCCTCTCCAAAACTTCGTGATATACTTGTGACCTGCGAGCACATTCATTTGAATATGATCGAGGAGGAGGAGGAGGAGAGAGATTTTAATGAAACAGGAGAGGTACCGGCGTGGCCAAAATCTTACGGAGCATGCTTTAGCGTTTGAAATATTCTTACGCGTTCTGCAGAGAAGGTATATTTCGTGGGTTCATACGTAAGCGTACCACCGGCGTATGCCATAACTTATGTTGTATAATGGACTTCCTAACTATTGCTTGGCAAGGAGTGACAAGAGTTTGATCGCCGAAACAATCTTACGGCTGGGACTGTACCCGGTGCGGGCGGCTGCGTTTTTATGGAGGAAAAACGGCAAGGCGCCCGTGTGCTGTGCGATGTCAGTGCACGTTAAAGATCCCCAGGTGGTCGAAATTATTCCGGAGACCTCCACTAAGGCACTTATTCCTTTCTTCTTTCACTCCCTCCTTTATTCCTTCCCTTACGGGGCGGTTCAGGTGTCCAACGATATATGAGACAGATACTGCGCTATTTCCTTTCCCTCAAAAACCAATTATTATTATTATTATTATTATTATTATTATTATTATTATTATTATTATTATTATTATTATTATTATTATTATTATTATTATTATTATCTAGTTAAGGAAAAAGTCCTGCAAGAATTGAGCCCAGCGGACTATATACCGGGTACGTGGATTACATACCGGAAAGTACAGTATTTACGGCAGTCAGAGCGCAAAACAGGACACGACAATCTTTGCACTGTGGGCTTCTTGCATCCCTTCACCTAGGAAACGTAGTTTTGCTGACATGATACAAAGATGTTTCGTTAATAGCTCGCGCAAATAAAAAGGCTGAAATAGAAATGAAATAAAAAGGAAAGCCCCCACAGCAACATATATTCCCAATGCAACTAGCTTATCCATACCCCTTTCAGGAACTGCAAAAAGCGCAGACAAGTATAGAATTTAAGCAGTTTTGTTTCTGCAGCACACGTGCGCATGGTGTTAGGCAAGTGATTCAAATATATGTTCGCTGGCAACAACTGGTCAAATACGTGTCAAATACTCAGCTGAATTTCCCCTTGTGCAACAACAGCAGCCCCACTAGCGCTCCATAAGAATTCACTCTTTCGAACAACCAGTTATAGGCAAAACCCAGCTTCGCTCGAGAAGGCGCATTTCCCCAACGCACGATGCCACGGACTATAGAATAAGTGCACTTTCGCGTTCACTTGCAAGCGGCGATCAACGTGCCGTGAGGAAGATTTCGCCTTGAGGCAATATCGCAAACCGACCGGCTCCTCTCCTTCGCGCACGGAAGAAGTCAGACAGGTGTCTGCGACCGAAGAGAACCGCGCTTTTAAGGCGAAAGCCTTTAATGGCTCATACTCGCGGCCACGAGCCTGTCCGTCCGATGTCACGCTCGCCAGCGACTCGATAAGAAAAAAAAATCTCTTTGTGCTCGATGGGACGCGAACCACAATCCTTCCGGTCCGCAGCCCAGCGTGCTAACGACTACGCTACTTCCTGCCAACGCGTATGTAGTTCTCCTTGTCTAGGACGCTGGAGAGTGTTTGCGGAAAGGCGTCGAATCAGACGGATGCCTCCCACACGCCCTCCGGTGTCTCCAGCATTTAGGATTCACAAATAATTGTGTACTTAATCAACACCTTAACCACACACCAGTGACACAAGCAGCAACACCGCGCTAAAGGCTTTCCCTCCCCGCACTTAAGGTCAACAAAGTGCCCCCCCCCCTGAATTTTTACTTACGTCTTTCGCCGTGTGAAAATAAAAATCGCCTAACAGCGCCGATTTTACCGACACACTTTAGAAACAGCCGTTTGGCTATTATGGCACCAACAAAACACGCACGAAACTGCGACCTCGGATAAATCGCTCACTTAAAGACTGCAGCAAATCGCGTCGTTATAGCCACCCGAGTTCTGAAACACGCAATTTCCGTAAACTAGCTCACGATAGCGAAGACCAGACTTCGATGCATCGTACTCACTCGAGCTCCTTTAAAGTGCTCTGCCCTGTCCGCACGCTGTCAAGACCTTTCAAACCCAGCATTCCACTCGCAGCGCCACCTAGTTAGTCGACTGACAATCAGCCAGAAGCGTGACACGCAGTTGCGCGTACTCGAGCATGTGCACTCCATGTTGCGTCATCGCGAACGCCTTTTAGATTGCTAAAGAGCCCTGGAACTCCCGTGACGTCACGACGAGAGCCAGGTGATCGAGGCGGGAAAGAGAGGGGGAGAAGCTCCGCGGCGTGACTTCATTGGATATCCGAGCTCCAGACATGGAACAACGAGCAGAAAAATTGGACGCGTGCCGCTGCGTTCTTCCCACTCTAGATTACGCATACACTAGCAGACAACACTTTAGTACGTCGCTACCGTCATCACTCTATGCACATTTATAGCAAGGACGACAACTTTGATTGCGAATCCATGTTAATGCCGAAAGTAACTTCCTTTGGAGGAAACAGAACACGACTTTTTTCTCATTTTTAAAAACCATAAGCGGATAAAATGGAAAGAATTTCAGACACCTTCTAGGGAAGAGTTAAAAAAGACTATCAGTGATCGTAGAGATTAGAACAGTGCACAGTGTCGCTGGGTACCCACCGGCAACACAATGGGTGCAAGCTTTCCCCTGATCTGGTGCTCGGCTAGTTTAGGGTGAAATGCTTGGGAAATGGGTCTTTGATCCGACATAGAGAAGTCGAAAAATACCTTGTGCCATGGCGCTCTTTCGCCATAGATGCCCTTGCGCCATAAAGATCCATAACTGTTAATTCTAAGTGTTCGTCGTAAACGCGCTGACATCCGTATTAATTACCGTGATTGTGACTGCACCCATTCTGAGTGATTTCGACTGAGCAGGAGCGCCAAGACGTATAACCTTGAATGCAACCAAACCAATTGGTCGTTAGGCAGGCTGGTTTAATTGCGCTTATCAACCTAGCTGAGAGTTGAACTCATTTGCGCAATGCGAGCATTTGTAGCATCGTACAGACACTAGGTGGACGCGAAAAAAAGAAGTAAAAACAATCGGAATAGGGCACGCTGTCGTATATTCAATTCCTGGAAAAACATGCGGCGATTACACAACCTAGCTGTCAAGGTAACTTCAATAACACTTCTGTTGGGCCTAGTTGGTGCATGATAATACAGATGATCCAATAAATCCGATGATGTGCTGTTTTTGCAGGACAATGAAAATATTGGTTATGTTTTTTAAGTATATGTCGAATATTTGTTCTATTCAGTGCCACAGCGTGAACTTTTGAGTACGGTAAAATGATGCATTGAAGAAAACGATGTAACTGCGTTCCAGAATGCTGCCTGTCTTTCCGTGGGCAATTTTTTAAATCCTCTGGAATACTACCTTAAGGTCACTTTCATTATTTTTAATGACGAGCCATTTCTGCAGCGGAATGACATTTGTATTGGTTCGTGTGTTGCTCCTGTTCTCTGCGATATATTTTTAGCTTGTACTGACCGTTCTTTAGACCACGTTTTCAAAGCAGGGAAGATTTTAAGGAGTTTAGGTACTTTGACTTTTTAGTGGTTTTAAAGACTGACTCTTCCTACCAGGATACGATTAATGAAGTTTTACGTGATTTTAAGCAACACGGACAAGGTCTTGTTCTTACGCATGAACTACCCCACAGGATTGTTTTGCAGTTTTTGGACCTCCAGCTTGAGGTCTGTGAACGCCATGTATGCTGGGAATAATACCCACGAGCAAAGAAGAAACCCTTGCCTTTTAATACCCCTGTCACACGGGCACTCTAAAGGCACTTTGAACTAATGCTCCTTTATGCTCCCAAAGGAGCACTACTTCAAGGGAGTTCGTCCGTGCTACACGGTCGCGGAACGACCTTCGCAAGAAGTTTTTAGCGCCCTCATCGGCGAAAAGCGTTATTAAAATTGCAAACCTCACTGCACATGTAAATACAGAAATGTCACATTTTTTTAGTAAATTAGTTTTGTAACCGTATTATGTTAAAGCAACGCAATTTCAACTGCAATAATGACATGATTTTCCAAGTACAGAGCATAACATCACAGTGCTGGCCACACTGAGCCCAACTCGCTCGTATATCTGGAACGTTAGTATGGCGTGGTGAGACTGCCACAAAACAAATGATCTTATATTTTAAAACACCACTAATCTTAAGAAGTGAATTTGTGAAATTAAAATTGAACGTTTCTTTTCTCAATTTATTTATGCTGTTAACTCGCTGGGAGAGAGAGTACTCCCTTGAAGCCTCAAACGACGAATTCGAGCTGCCTTGTTCCGAAGCTCCTTTGAGCTAGGTGTCCTTTGGCGCGTCCATGTGGCAGCGCGCGTTCGTCCTTAGAGTAATGGAGCATTAGTTCAAAGTACCTTTACAGTGTCCGTGTGACAGGGGTATAAGTCTGCTCAGTCAAAGATCGTGAAAAGGAGCATATCATCTTCGTGTATGGAATCGGCCCCCCGAAAATCGTGTTTGCATAAATTGCAAGCAAGTTTTGACAATCAGGTGCGCCGGCTTTTGGCAGCAGGCTACCCTGCGTCGCTTTTGACAGTTGTGGCTGAGGCCCTCATCCGGAAGCAAAAAACCAGAGCGCCAGAAAAGAGGGAGGCCGAATATAAAACGTACAGGCCAGCGGTGATGCCTTACGTACATAAGGTCTCCCACCAACTCAAGAGAGTGGCTGCAGGCATGGAGTCCCTCTGGCGTTTTCTGCGCCCAACAAGCTCTCCAAGCTGTGCTCTCGCACGTGCGGTGATGGAAGGTTGCCAAATCAGGCATGCGACGACATTCGTCCCTTGCACCACCTGAGTAGTGCATGCTTTCCCACTCTCGTGTGGAAAGACCTACATCGGGCAAACAGGGCGCTGCATAAATGAGCGACTCAGAGAGCATGCGCTAAATGTGAGGAATAAAATTGACAAAGGTGCACATCTTGTGTCGCACATTATTGACTGCAGCCATTCTGCACCACAATTCGAAGGGACGGCGATTCTGGGCAGGCGCAGAAATGAACACGCGCGACTGGCTCTCGAAGCATTTCATATCAGGAAAAAAGCTGAAGGATGCATCAGCGATACCTTCATACCCCTTTACTCAGCCGAGTTGAAGTTTCCTGCTCGCGTCGTTGCCAGTAATCTCATGTGACTTGAGTTTTTTTTTTTGTTCGCTTGCGCAGGTGTGGCTAAAGGTATATATATGCGTTGGTTTGAGAAGAATAAAATAGTAGTTAGTGTTGCGCCAGTTCTTGTGCTTCTCTCATGCACGTGGTTTGTCTAATGGTTAGCGCACATCTATCATCTGTATTATTAGCTGTCAAGGTATACCTGCGAATAATGTTTTTCAAGCTCAGGCGACTCGCTGTGCCGTGTAGGGACCAATTAAAACGAGACCGTGGGCAATAGATTATGTCACATTCATATAAGTCGCACCTTATGACAGCAATCTGACGTTGAAATAGGCTACCCTCTGCTACCCTCTGTGTTGGTGGTGTTGTTGTCTCATTTCGTAAAAAGTTAACCGCGTTGGACCATCATGTGAACTACATATTAGGCCCAATTCTCGCCATTTTACGCTTGCCTTCTCCTGGTATCCAGTCTGTTACGCTTAAGGACCAGCGGTTATTCTGCCTCCGCATTACATGCCCTGCCCAAGCCCATTTCTTCGTCTTCATTACGATTAAGATGTCATTAACACGCGTTTGTTCCCTCACCCACATAACCAATTGTCATTGTCATCCGGACGGATTCCTAATGATTGACGCACAGCCAAGGTCATACCAATTTTTAAAGCTGGCGATCGCACATCTCCTCTTAAATACCGACCCATTTCATTAACTAGTACCGTCTGCAAACTACTGGAGCACATCATCCATTCGCAAATCGTAACATACCTAGAAAAGCATAGCAAATCTTCAAATACCAGCACGGCTTTCGCAACGGATATTCATGCGATGGGCAGTTAGCGGCATTTACTAATGACTTGCTATCCTGTATTGACGTCGGGAACCTGGTGGATGCCATATTCCCGGATTTTTCTAAAGCCTTTGACCACTTTCCTAACCACAGGCTACCAACGAAACTAAAACATCTTTTTATCTACACATTAAGTTCTTGTTCATTCATTTCATTGAAGCAGACTTCGTTCACATTGCAGGAATGCCCGCTAAATCCGGCGTGCCCTTCTCGCAAGCAGTAAGTGAGGAGAGTCCGGGGAAAAGCCGCCTTTCAAACCTGGCACCTGTCCAGCATACGTCCGCGGTGAGCTCAATTTATTCGGTTCGTGATTGCATGCCAGTTTCGACACATGCAACGCTACCCGGCAAAAAATGAGCTTAACGATCGTCGAGCGAACCGTTACTCTGGCCAACAGTTCCGCTAATTGGATCAATTTTGGCCTCCGATTTGAGCTAAATCCTGGCAGTGCTAACGTGCGGGACCGAAACGGGGAGGCTAACAGAAAAGGGTTGAAGTTTAAGGACAACGCAGTGAGATATGCAAAGGAAAATGTGTGGTGCAACGGTAAGAGAAAGGAAGTGGGTCTGGGAACAAATTCCACTGGACGTCCTCGAAATCAAGACGAGAAATGGGCACTGGCAGGGCACACCCAGCGCATGTCCAGGGCAGCCTAGCAGGGGCCGGCAGAAAGCTAGGTAGGCGGATGAGATTATAAAGTTTGCGGGGATAGGGTGGCCGCAGCTGGCAAAGGACAGGGTTAATTCGAGGCATGCATATGGGAGAAGACTGTCCCGCAGTAGGCGTATACGCTTTACTGTCTCAGTAGTCGAGCTTTACTGGCCCCAGGAGTGAGGTTATATTAAATGTTATAGGATGCCGAAATTGGCGCAGGAGACATTGTCATGGTCTGCTGCCCAGAGACTGCTAAAGTTACACCATACGCATGCCTTCGACGCACACACCTGCAGTGCTCGGACAAATGCCAAGCGCGGGTCATAGGAAACGATCGTGTTGCGCTCGACGTTTGCCGGACACACACACACACACGCGCGCGCGCGCACACACACACGCGCACATGCACGCACACGCACACGCACGCACACGCGCACACGCGCACACGCACACACACGCACGCACGCACACACGCACGCACACACACGCACGCACACACACACACACGCGCGCGCGCGCGCGCACACACACACACACACGCACGCACGCACGCACGCACGCACGCACGCGCACGCGCACGCACACACGCACGCGCACACACACACACACACACACACACACACACACACACACACACACACACACACACACACACACACACACACACACACACACACACACACACAAAGCAATGACGGTCGATCTGCGTAGTTAGGCAAAATTGGAATTAAATGCGCTATAGCACCTCCGTTTTCACTTCGGTTCCGGTGTTCGGATTCATTGTTCGTGGATGTAAGTGTTTCGAATAGGGAGAACGGGTGAATGCCCATATATACGGAATTTATCATTTTCTACTTTACATTAATAAACTCCTGGGAAGGCGCAGTGGTACAGTGGTTACGCGACACGCCACTGCGCTCCGATGGCATGTGCTGCCACCGCGGTGAGGCAATTGTGCGACCCAAGTTGCTCTTCGCGAACGACCTCTCGCGGCAAATCATTAATTGAACTGTCGCCTGCCATGGTGGGAAGTGTGTTATATGTTATGCTTGTCAGGTTGCCTGCATCCCGATGGACAGGTGAGCAGCCTGCGGTTGCGGCTACAAGGGAGGAACAACTTTCCTTTGTGGCTAACCGACAACGCTAAGAGCAGTAGCCTGCTCAGGTTTCTGGAAGATAACAACCTCCATGACCTACTTCAGCTTATCGGCAGCCCCTGTTAATGACACATGGCAAGTCTACGAACTAAAAGCAAACAAACCAACAGACAAACACACAATGGCTAAATGCGGGGAAAGTCCACTAGAAGCAATGGAGTGCCCCGCCTTTGCCTGTTACATCCACTTGAAGCGCTATCGCACTAAACGAATGGAAGAAAGCAACGAAAGAAGAGACCGAAAACGCTTGATAATTGAGTACGATGATCATAATCATAATATGTGCCGTTTCTTGTGTGCTCATTACATGAGCGTCACTTAGACAAAGACGCGTTATGCTACTTCCATTACACAGTTGTCATGGGTTCGTATACGACCTGCTCCAAGTAGTTTTATCAAAAATGGCGCAGAGAAACGAGATTATGCTGGAGGTTGCAAGAACTATGACGGCCTGAGCGCGCTCATCTATGGGAGCGATCGACGGTGTTTGATCCGAAGCATTCACTTACGCCCAGCAGCAACGGTAACGGCATGCTCACGCACGAATGCCGTGCAGATCATGAGGACGGTTCAGGAACGTTTATAATCCAATGCAGCTCAATGGTTAAGAATAGGTACGCATAGACCTTTTTTTTACGTGAAAGCCTTTACTGGCTCATACTCCCGGTCGAGGTCCTGTCCGTCCGTTACATCGCCAACCGGAAGTCATGACAACGGAAGTGACGTCATACCATCCGTCCGTCAGTTACGCTCTTCGACTCGATAAGGAAAAAATCTTTGTGCGCGGTGGGATTCGAGCCGCCATCCTTCCGGTCCGCAGCCCAGCGTGCTAACGACTACGCTACTTCCTGCCAACGCATATGTAGTTCTTGTCTAGGACGCTGGAGAGTGTTTGCGGAAAGGCGTCGAATCAGACGGATGCCTCCCAAATGCCCTCCAGTGTCCTCAGTATTTAAGATTCACAAACGATTCTGTACTTAATTAACATCATAACCACACATCAGTTTCACAAGCAGCAACGTCGCGCTAAAGGCTTTCGCCTGATCGCATTTTAGGTGAACAAAGTGCCGCCCCCTGAATTTTTTCTCTTTCTTTGTAGATCTTCAAGTAAAAGCATAATCTGCTGCTTACTGTCTTCGGGCATAGTAGTCAAGGGCCTGTCTGACGAGGGAGAAGCATGTAGTGGTTGAAAAAAAAAGCACACTCGGCAAAAAAAAAGGAAAAGGTTTTAAAACATGACGTTTCAGGGTCCTGAAATTGAACTGAATGGGCTGTTTATTATATGTGTATTTGACAGCGCAGTGAGTAAGCGTAGCTATCGGGGATATTGCCCTTCGTACTAGGCATGCGCAGTTGAATTTTAGGGCCCGATTTCCATGTAACTCCGCTCACTTCATTGCTGAAGACGTTGATTGGCGATTGCAACTCGAAGTCGCCATTCTCCTTGGCACGAGGCGGCCATTTTTGCCCGCTTTTATCTGCGCGCCGTTCGGCCTTGGGACAAGTGGAGTGTTGTCGCATTCTGCCACTCCTATACCTTGTGCCCAAACGCTACTATGTACTAAGGCACTCAGAACAATTAAGAGCGGAAGTGGGCTTGCAATGCATGTTCTCGCAGGTGCTTAGAACCAAGAGAAGATACTACAGTTGGAAAGTTTCTTTTCTTACATGTTCACATGCATCTTAAGAATAAAGAACCACTTTAAGAAAGTGATCATTGCCTTTTCATGCCATTACATTTTCTTTTTTGCGTGATTGAAAAAAACTACGAAGGCAAGTGGGTATCGTAATTTTTATGTAGTACAAGACTCGTCGAACCGAATAAAAGAAGCGGCAAGTTTTTTGCGCGCATACACAAAAAACGCGCAGTTAATTATCGTTAATTGTGCTGCATGCAGGCGCATGAAGAAGTGGAAGGCCTCTGCGACAGATAACGGTGAATTCGTTATCGCGAAATGTTAACACCAACTCAGCTGGTTTGCAGTTTGCTTCAAAACAAGAGGCGTTATCTGCAATCGCGCCCCGCCAGCATACTGAACCGCATAGCGCAGTTTGCCTGTCTCGTTTCTGCGGATAATAAATCATGAAGAGGGCTCGAGGCACCAAGCCGCATACTGTAAATAATAGTGCGCAAAGAAAGAAAATATCCGTATCCGCAGATTCGATTTACGCGTTCGCTCTTGGACAGCTTAGGTTCAATAAATTCGTTCTCGCCCGAGGAAAAACAAAAAGGAAAGGCGTTTCCGTCGACACACCCGCCGTGCTTACAAAACACCGGGCGCTATGTCTACGCAATGCCGTGCCGCAGGTACGGCACCGCGCAATACCTTCGCTATGCACGGATCTTCAGACGGCCATTGGACGAACGCCATACTCCCGAACCAACACGACAAAAACAAAAAAAAGGCCTTCCGTCCCGTTTCATCGACACCAACACAACAGCGCCTTGTCATCGCGTCGAAGTGAACGTAAGGGCCGATACAAGCAGCTCACCTTTCTGTCGCGCTTTCCGAGCGAGACTGCCAGCTACGGGCGCGTCCCAACGGTTGACGGCGTACAGAGCAGGCCCCTCCTCCCTCAGCCCGAAAAAAGAAATCCGGGGTTCTCGTGCGGGTCGTCCGGACTGCGGGCTAGCTCTCCGAAAAGGAAGGGCACCGCTTTTCTCTTGTCACAGTCTTCTTCCCTCTCTCTCGGGATACGGCCTCAAACACGCCAGGCAGGCAGGCAGGGGCTGTTCCTGTCCGAGGGACCCCGTGTCCTGGCCACTGCACCACAGGCGCCAGTGGAGAGCGCGGGTGCTCGTAGATGGTCGGCGGCCAGCGGGCGCTTCCCGAGCCTTCTGTTTTCTCCGGAGCTCGCGGGGAGACGAAACAGCGCGGTCCGCTGTCAAGACGAAGAGGGGAGGGAGGGGCCCTTGAGCTCATCTGCGGCTGCGGCTACGCCTCCTCGCCCACATGGCGTGGTGAAGCTAGCGTGGCGGAAAGCGCTGTAACGCGACACTTCCGTCGCCTGTTCGAGTCCGCCGCCGCCGCCGCTGTTGCTGTACGCGTTCGATGCCGATCAGTGGCCAGCGCTGTGACGGCACATTTGCTGCCTCTTATCCCCCTCCTCCTCACCCTTTTATTTTTCGCTCAGACGTATTTGACTTTTAACAGTCTAGGTGGGGCTGCTTTGAACCGCAGCAATGCGCGATCATTTCTCTTTCTCCTCCCTGCAGCCTTCTTGAGCGCGACGGTTTTGATGCTCGCTCTCTGCCTCGCAGTCATTCCCGCCCCCCTCTTCCATCCACAATGCTCGTGTGCGTTCCAATGCGAGCGGCCTGGTCGTGTGGGTACACTACGAAGCGGAGGAGTATCACGTGTCATCTCTCCGGAGGTTTGCTTTTCTCGAAGCATTTCTCGCGACGCGTCGAAGGACTCCATAGAGAGAGAGAGAGGGGGGGGGGGGGGGGGGGCGCGGGGTTAACAGTGTCACTGACACCACCACCACGGCGGTCCGACCGAGCGCGAGACCGCGGCTGCATCGAGTGCCACGATACAAGAAGTTTGTCTTGTCCTCTGTGCCCATCGCTCTTTGTCGTTCGCCGGAAGGGCAGTGATCTTGCAAAGCTCGGCGTCTGCCACGCCATTCGCGCCGTCTGCGAGCGTGCGAAGCAACGTCTTGCGACATAACTGCCTGCGCTTCGATGTCTCGGATGTGCGTCAGATTTTCGGTCACGGTCATGGAGCTCCACTGCTGGCTTTGGTGAATGTTGAGCGTACCAATCATTATGCGCACTTTCTGTGAACTATCCGAGCGAGACTGCAGAGGAAGAGGGTGAGCAGGGACTATAAATGACGTGCAGTACTTCTAGGGCGTTTTATTTAATAAAGCCGCCGGTCCGATAATAACAGGCACGTCTTAATGCGGATCGTAATCGAGGAGAGGCCACAAAGAAAAGCGAACTGACGGTTCGTGGCGACTGTAACACACCCTTCCTTGGCGGTGTAGTCACTGCAGCTTCTCTGTCTCAAAAACACTTCCTTTCTTCTCGGGCCTCCATCCTTGTCGGAAGGTGCTGGGCCAGCGCAGGCAGTGCACGAAGTAATCGATTGATTATCATCGACGCAGCACATATGCCGCGATGTACAAACGCAAGGAGAATGGCGCGCGATTGAAACAGATAGGAGTGGGGGCAAAAAGTCTCGTCCTGTGCATTTCTTCGAGTTTACCGAAAATAACCAATTCCTATGGACGTGTTTCGTTTGCACAGCGAACCCCCTTTCCTTCTCTCTTTCACTTCTTTTATTTTCCTCACCACGTGCAGGCTTAGCCTCTAGCCAACCGGGTATCATCATCATCACCATCATCACCATCCTGACTACGCCCACTGCAGGCCAAATGCCTCTCCCATGTCCCTCCAATTAGCCATGTCCTTTGCCTACTGCGGCCACCGTATTCCCGCAAACTTCTTAATCTCATCCGCCCACCTAACTTTCTGCCACCTCCAGCTACGCTTGCCTTCTCTTGGAATCCACTCCGTTACCCTTAAGGACCAACCGGGCATTGACTCCCGGGCTTTGCCCTTCCTATCTCTATCCGGCCTGGTCCCTCGTGTAGATCAGTGTTGCAAGTCAGGGAACCTCACCAACTCACTTATTTTATCTAAGGGAGAATGTTCATTTGATACTACAGTCATTGTCTTCAAGGGACAAAACAGAGAAAGGGGGAAAGTTGGGCGACATACAAGGAGGGATCGAAAGGGTTACTACTCCATCCCGCGGAAGCATATACAGGCACCTCTCGCGCCGCCACGCCATTCGTCCATCTAAATTTACGAGCATTTTTTTTTTTACGACCCGTCTCTCTCGGCCTCGTGCACAGCGCACGAAGACCGGCTGCATATACGTTGGCTTAGCGGCGACGGCTGCCCACAAGGCAGGTCGACCATTGCGGGCCGATAAGGCGATGAGGTCGCGGTATTCAATTTCTGGAAGCTCAGAGAAAGATAGCACCGTCGGCAGCCTCTCAGTCAACACCACCTAGATAACGGGCACCATGCGCTATGCTCTCGTGTACTCGCCGGCAGCGGCCACATCGTCGGCTGCGCTCTCTGGCCGGTTTCGGATGCCGCAGTCGTTGGACTAGCCATCCCAGCACAGCCAGTGGTGAAATGGGCAGCACAAACCTACTAGAACGTGTGACATCTTGTTTACGATTTCCCGCGCTCTGAGTCGACGTATGTGCGACGTAGTTACCTGCATTTCACGCTCAGTTGAGGGTTCGACAGAAACGCGCTTGGGTCCCGAAACGTCACCGTCTGGTTTCAGTACGTTTGCACCTTTGGCGAGGGTAAACACATTCCGTAAGAGATTTCACTCCCGGCGCGCGTGCAGTTGATGTCATCATTGCATACATGCATAGGCTACCAACTGAGCCACAGACGGGTTTAATGAGGATGCATGTAACCGGTTCCTGCGAGTCACTTCTAAAACGCGCGTTTTAATAGTGACCGTCTTAGAACAACCACCGCAGTCTAGTGCCGTATACGGTCATCCAAAGACCTCTTGTGAAGCCCGGGATAAAGAAGGTACAGCTCAAACTCTACTCCTTAAACTCGGACTCCGACATCTGCGGGCTGCCTCCTTTAAAGGAGTATTGAACCTAAATTTCGGGTGCGCGTTTTCTTGTTTGTAATGATGTTTGAGGCATTATTATACATGGATTACCACCTGGTATTCTCCTACGACGACTAAAGAATTTATAATCGCATTTCTCACTTAGCCGCCGCGGTGGCTGAGTGGTTATGGCGCTCGGCAGCTGGCCCGAAAGACGCGGGTTCGATCCCGGCCGCGGCGGTAGAATTTCGATGGAGGCGAAATTATAGAGGCCCGTGTACTGTGCGATGTCAGTGCACGTTATAGAACCCCAGGTGGTCGAAATTTCCAGAGCCCTTCACTATGGTGTCTCTCATAGCCTGAGTCGCTTTGGGACGTTAAACCCCCATAAACCAAGCCAAACCATTTCTCTTTCGTGCTGTTTCGGTTTCAACAGCCAAATTAGGACTGTGACGTCAAAGTGTACTTACAGGTCACGTGATACATGAAAAACTGCAATATAATCGCTGCTTCCTCATTCGTTGTCATTCCGGCTCTTGAGGAAGGCTGGCTTCAGCACTGCAGTAAATTAAAACGATGAAGCGGCGATTTATGGACGTTTTTTCATGCCTCACGTGACACAAAAGCACTCTCTGACGTCACAGCCATCATACGGCTGTTGAAACCGAAACCGAAAGAGCGTGACAGAAAAAAATTCGATTATAAATTATTTAGCGGTCGTAGGCGAATATCACATGGTGATTCATGCGTAGTAGTGTCTTCCGCATGATTATAAACAAGAAAACATACCGCCAAAATCAGGAGTCTATACTCCTTTAAGATCTTCGTAGTTGAATGCAACGCACAAATACAAATTGTTTCCTTAGTTTCATTGTCGTCCGTTAGATTATCACGTATCTTTACATAATGGATACACGCCAGTATTGCGAGAAGAGCATCTTTAATTTCGTTAGACTGTCAGGGACATTTTGCATCGAATAAACACAAGGGGCATCAAGCTTTTGTCAATCAACTGCTGTCAGTGCTAGAAAAGAAAAGTTTAATATGTCACTTCTTTGAGCGCGGGTAACAAAGTTGGTACCAGTGTCTCAAGGTGCTATGTGCGGAACATTCGGTATAGTGCAATTAAACTGGCACCCGGTACAATATAACAACAATAAAACTCTACACAAAGCAAATTCCTAGCGAAGCACTCTGATTCGGTACTGAACCGCCAGGCCAAGCGGGAGTCCCTCAGTGGGCAGGTATGGGCATGTTGTGCGCAGTGATGCTGAGCGTGTGGGGCCGGGGTCGCTCGATTGCTCGCGTGACTAGGTCCCATCTCTGCATGAGTCGCTCGCATCCACACTTCCTCCACTCAGTGTGTCGCGGACTCTCGACGCGCGCCGGTCCAGCGCTTCCGGCCATGGCCACCACGCTCTCGAAGCTTAGCTCAGCAGTTAACGACACACAAACAAAAATTAACTTCTGCTGGCTGGCACGTGCCCGCGGAATTAAAGACCAGGCCTCCGCACCGCAAGCCGACAAGGCTGCTGCGTGCCTGTGTTCGAAACGATCATGTGCCACGGTCGTTTCGCAGGAAATCCCGCTTCTCGAACGCGTCGATGACGATTGGGAGTCGAACACGCAACCTTTAAATCAGCGCTAGAAGCCCCTATTACGTGGCGCGTTTATATACGGTGTCACCAAAGACACCGCTTCGCGCATGGTTGCCGAATGAAAGGAACTATTCGCACACAGACGGGACAATAAACGCAGTTGAGTGGCAGTAAGACATTACGGGAGACAGAAATGAAGAGTTTGGCGGCATTTGACGTCACATTTCAATATGCGCCTTATTTGGTGACAGAAGCGACAAGTGCAGTTCTTTTCTCGAAACGGCATCGATTGTCTGAAAGTTTTCTGCTTCACACAACTATCGGCGAGCTAGTAGGAAGCGAAACCTGGCGTGATACTGACACACTCAGAATAGGTTCGTTACGAGGTCAATGGCAGACACCTTCGTGCTGCAGCGGACCTGTTTAGGCAGACGACGATGATGATAATTAACTCGTCCCTACTGAACAGTCTCAGCTAAACAGTCAAAACTAACTAGAGAGAGAAAGGGAAGTATAGAAACGCGGCGACTAGGTTCGTTACGAGGTAAATTGCAAAGATCTCCGTGCTGCAGCGGACGTGTTTCGGCAGATGGCGATGATGAAGTAGTAGTCCCTACTAAACAGTCTCAGCTAAAAAGTCAAAACTAACTACACAAATAAAGGGAACCAGAGAAACGCAGCAACAAGATTAATCAAGCATAAAGGCCGGTTGCGGTATACCCAACATGTAGGTAGGAGGGTGAAGCGAGCGAAAGAAGTTTGAGTAGGCAATCGATAAAACCAAATAAAAAAAGAAGAAACGACAAGGCCGCAAAAGAAAAATAATTTCCTCGCCACCTAAGCATGTACCAGGATCTAGTTGGCAGGTGCAGGCGACAGCTGTGTGCGCGAAAAACGCAGCACCTCTCCCAGTCATTTCTGCGCTGCCGCAAGCCTCGAGATTTTTTTTTTTCCGCGAATCGTAAATTTTTGTGGCTTACAGTTTATGACGTAATAAACGTGTCTGAACTGCAAGCGCATTTGTAGTTGCCCTTCATTCGTTAATTCCGAAAAGATTTATCCTTGTCGTTGACGATAGAGGTTTGCGGCTCCCCGAGACGGCATGTCTTCGTAATACGTGTTCCAACTGGACTTTTACAGCACCATTTTGCGCACAGGCATGTGTCGCTGACCGCTTGCTACGTACACCCACCGTCAAGAGTTAATGGAAGGCCACTCTATTGAAAAAATTTTTCTGTCAAAGCGCAGTGGCCGATAGTTATTGCAGCACTGTATAATTCGCGCAATCACAATTAGGCTGCGTATATCTATTTAAAGACGTGAAAAAAAGAGGGCGATGAAAATAATTTTTTTTTGCTAATATTGCCTTCCATTTACTTTTGACAGCAACTGCAGAAACGTTACAACTTTAGCCGCTCTTTTATGGCAGACAAGGTCGCCCCGGATGCCGTTTGCTTCGAGATGCACACTATAATTGGACACAAGTCAAGTAAAAGCGGCTTTTCACAGTCCAATAACCTCCTTCCAGCCAATGACGAGGGCAGATTCTCGTGAATTTGCTAGCGTGGGTAGTAAGACTATGCAGGAAGTTGCTTGATAATACAGAGAAATGACTGTCCCCGACCATGGAGGGAGCGAATTATTCAATTTCATCTGCTATAGTCACTGCGTTGTCACGGTAGCCGGATCACGAGAATCGGCCGTCGCCATTGGCTGGAAGAGGGTCCTTTGACGGGGAAGAGACGCTTTTTACTTGACTTGTATCCTGCTGTAGACAGCTGTGAAAACTATGGCAGCCATCGAAAATAGGCGACTGAAAACAATTTATTATTTTTGCATTGAGAAGGGCCAGTGTCAGCACTTGTGAGAGGAGGGAAGATGGAAATGGACGCGTAATGTGTCCGCTGTGGTGTTCGTCATTTCTTCGTCCCTTTCTGAAAGTTGAGCTCAGTTTTTTAGCTGTCATGAATTTCCAACCAGCCCGGTAAGCTACGCCTGCGTTAATGAACGGTTTGTTTGTTTGTTTGTTTGTTATTTGCAACACGCTCCTCGTGCGATCTGCAAGAAACCCCCAAACCAGAGGCATGCTGCAGCAAGCGGCAACGCGTTTCAATCCCAGAGAAACGCCTGTTCCTCATATAGCCTCACACCGAAACACGACCAGCGGCATGGAAGGGCACGTATAGACGACGCTTGCTGGATTTCAGGATTACAGCCACTTCGCTAAAGCGCGCAACTCGCAGTAAGTCTCGGTTTGATATATATATATATATATATATATATATATATATATATATATATATATATATATATATATATATATATATATATATATATATATATATATATATATATATATATATATATATATATATATATATATATATATTTGTTAGCTTCTGTTCATTCGGTGACAGCTCTATTCCTCCCCCCCCCTTTTTTAATTTTGGCTTCTGTGCTCTAATTATTTTGCGGCTATAAATGCATAGCGTGCACCAATTTGCTCCGACCCGAGCTCCGCGCAGAGTTTTGAATGCGCAGTTCCTAATCCACCGGCGTGCACGGGATTCGGTCAGCACCACAGGCGACGGCTGCAATATAGCTCAAGGCCTTCCTTCTTCCCCGGAACTTCAAGAGCGCGGGCGGGAAAGATCGCAAAGGCTGCCGGAAACAGAAACAGACTCGACGAACGAGTTCCGTCAGCAGAGATCGAGCCGCGGGCAAATGGGGATTTGCAGGGCTTAAATCCCCGAAGTCGAGGAGAAGGCGCGGGCTTTGAGTCGAGCGGCCCGTCGGGGACTTGTAGCGGGGCTGACACGAACCCTCCTCCTCGGCGTGTTTTTCCGACGCCGCGCCGCCAGGGCCCCGAGACCCAAGACAGACGACGCTTATACACTATATAGGGCACGCTGCATGCGGCGGGCATCTGATCCGGCGGGCCTTCGGAGACGAAATATACGCCACTCTTGCTTACTCTGACAACAGCCCCAGAGTGCGGGCGGGCTGTGATACGAACTCTGTCGGCATTTGGCGGCTTGTTTTTGTCGTGCGAAAATGCTGAGCTGGGTGTCTAAGACTGGCCGTGTTGCATCCTTGGTGGCCGGTCTGAATTCTAGCTGTAAAAAAAAGAAAAGAAAGCTAGCTATGTATAGAAGAAATACCGTGTTCCGTGTATACACACTTGAGTTAAAAGCTAGCTCACAAACAGCTTGTCTTGAAGAGTGGTTACATTCGCGATACACGTGTATCTAAACCCGCGCGAATGACTAACGATTTAGCACCGGATAACTGTGTCCTGTAGTTGAAACGATACGCGTACTCTTATCAGAGTATGTAGCCTTGTTTCTTCGAACCCGAAAAGCATACCCATAATGCCTTATTTTTGCAGCAGACCTTCGTAACAAGAACTTGACACTCGTAATGTCCCTGTGTTTGGAGCATATAGAAATTCATTTGTTATTAACCGCGCTACGTGTAGCGGCCGCACCTTCAACGGAGTACTATGTCGAAATTCACCGCCTTCGTTTCGTCAGAAGGCATGTCTACTGTCTCGCCGCTGGCTCAATGGCTACGGATATGGCCCTCTTTCGGTGGCGGCGAAATGCAAAAAAAAAAAAGCGTTCCCGTGCTGTGCGATGTCAGTGCACGTTAAAGAGCCCCAGGTGGTCGAAATTATTCCGGAGCCCTCCACTATAGGGCTTCTCTCATAGCACACGCGCAGCTTTGGGGTTTTTGAACCAAGCACCACATAACTTAGGTCTATACACACATTTCCAGAATACTTGAGTCTATTTAGTTTGCTCCTTAGCGTTATATTACCGTGGACAGCTTCGACTGAGTGCATGGGAAGCGTCGTGCTTCCATCGGCGAAAATCCCAAATGCTTGCTAGTCAAGACGCTCTTTGCTTCTCATAGCTTTTGAAGCGAAAAGCTTCACTACGCTAGTCAACATCGCGCTTCGCGCGAGCCGGCGTATGTCGGAGCACGAGTGACGTCACGCACGGCGCAGGTGGCCGCCGCCGCGCGCTATGCGTAATCGTTTGACGTTCGCCGCAAGCGCGTGTTTATCGCGGAGGCCGACTATATAACCGCTTGCCAGAGAATAGGCGTGCGCATTCAACATGGAAGGAGAAGAGAGTGATACTACCGATTCAGAAGTGCTACCACGGGAGTTGGCTGAAAACGAGCGAAGAAATGAAAGGCTGAAAGCTCAACGAGCGTCCGAGACATCCGAACAACGAGAAGAACGTCTCGCTAAACGACGCAGCAAGGCATAACCATAAGCCAAACCATAAGCATCACCGAACCTTTTCGCTTCGAGATATCCAGGCTTAACCTGAGCTAAGCCCCAGCCAATTTTTTGAAAGCTTAGGGCAAGAAGCTACACAAGGCTTAACGGGCGTAGCGTACGCAGTAAGCACGTGAGCACAGACAAAGTTAACAAAGCAAGAAAATCCTATTACTCACCCAAAATAATAACATAAACTGGAATATCCGTCCCGAAGAGTCATGGTCCGGAGTGTCGCGACGTCTCGGTCTTCCGTCCGCCTCATCAACTGCACGAGTCGTAGCTACCAACACATTACGCCGCTCCGAGAAGATATCGGCAGGAAATCCCGTGATGGGGGCAACACTTCCGCGGCAAGACGTCGGCCTCCGCACAACACCACCCTCCGGGCTTTGCCGCCAATCGTCCCATTCGTTGCACACGGACTGTTGCGCTTTTGCAAAAGAGGCCCCTTCTTTTATTCCGGCTTGTTCAAATGCCTGAGATGAAACTGAAATTCGGTGTGGCTTTTCCAAACCTTTTATGCAAAAACTGAAGTTTCTCGGGACATGTAAAACAATGGTTGCTATTAAGGAAATTGGAAAAAAAATGGTTAAACAGGCCACGTGAGTTTAACGGTGTTTGTGAATTGTCCGCACAGCACTGTCTCGCATCGGCTACGCAAGGATAAGCGGATGTTTTGTCGGGCTGTACTCGGCTTGTGACGAAGTAAAAATCGTGTCTCGACACGGTTGCAACAAAGCTCCGCCTACTTTTTACTGTCTTACGTTTGTACAACAGCGCATTTCTGTGCACAGGACAACACGAAAAGTAGAGGAAACATCTGTCGCTGCCCTTTGTCGTTGCGTTAGGACCCCCCCCCCCCTCTCTCTCTCTCTATGAACCGGACCCCCACCCGCTGTTCCAGGCTCTGTTCTTTTCATACTTCAAAACCAACCTGCGGGCACGTGCCTAAGAACACCATCGTTTTCTGTTTTTGTTGTCCTTTTTTCACTTCGTGTGGCGCGACTTAAGTGTTTTGTGCTTGCAGTTACATAACGTTATTTCGTAACGCATTATAAACTGCGTGTATGACGCTTGTGGCCTGTCATAGCCACAACTTTCATGGGCCCCCTTTTCGTTGGCACTTTGCGCAACCGCCTCCTATTCGCTTATTCTCTGCCTGTCAGACATCTGACCCGGATGGCAAATGTGCGAACTAAATGCTTCTCATCACGGCAGATATGGCCCCGGCTCTTAGACGCTGCCTTGAGTAAAATAGCCTAGGTGCATTTTAAGTGGGATCTGTCCTGGAGAACTTCAAGGAACCCTAGAGAACAGCCTATAGGCAATACAAATCCTCTAGACAGTCAATAGAGAATCTGTAGATATATGGTCATACGCTTTTAGTAGACTTTTGTCTATAGACAGCCTATGAGCAGGCAAAATGAAATATATATAGAAAGGCGATAGAGCCTATAAGGAGTCTATAGACTGTCTATAGACCATTTTTATAAGGAAGCCACGCCAGATCGTCCGTAATCTTTTCTTTTTTTTTCAATACCGAAGTGGTCGCGCTTCTTTAAAGGGACACTGAGGAGAACTCTATCATTTTTTTTTTTGTTATTAAAATCTGATAGTTCGGCATTTCATGGCTTTGTTGCCGCTTGTCCGGGCGCGAAAGATGCATTTATTTCAAAGAAATTTGGATTCGAAGTTGAGAAAGTTTTTCCCGCCGCTCGGATTCAAACTCGAGAACTCTTATGACGACACGGAGAACTCTTATGCCGTCACAGAACGGAGTGAGGTGATGCGTGACGTAAACGCAGACTCCGTGATTTCTGACGGCTAGCGGTGCGGTGCGCAACCTTCCTTTGCCAGCCTCAGAGATTCGTGGCTTCCATGAAGTAAGGAAAATTCCTCCAAGGTGGTGCCTCTTGCCCTAGGAAGTCATCACGCTTGTACTTGCGAGATTGGCCTGTGGCGGCGACACCTGTATTTTGGTTCTTGCTATTTTCTACATTACAAGAGCTTTGTTTTCAGTAAGAGGGGCGTTTTTGTGATCAGGAGCTGCTATTCTATCGATACAAGCCAACTTCAATTTCTCCTCAGTGTCTCTTTAAGCTATGGGGCAGGTCCGTGTCTGCCTCTGCAGATATGCGCCCTGACAGCGTGGCGCCGGGGGTTATGGAACGCCTCCCAGCTCAGCGACGGAAACTAAAATTAGCATCGGGGTGGCTCTAGGCTCACTCTTAGACGCGAACACAGCAATTAAGCGCGGCGACTAAGCATCGAAAACGAAACAGACAGGTACGCACCCAATAGCCGATATCGTCCTGGCTTATATCGTCCCAGGGCAGGTTTTCGGTGTGAAACCGAGCCTGTTCAGAAAACAGGCGTGGTCACTGATGTCGCAGTGACTTACGTGGTTGTGGGTCAAAGACAGCAGCAACATATTTACGAGAAGCCGTGCGTACAGAAATGAGCGATATGAAAGAGAGCACGTAGATTTAAAATAATAATAATAATAATTGGTTTTTTGGGGGAAAGGAAATGGCGCAGTATCTGTCTCGTATATCGTTGGACACCTGAACCGCGCCGTAAGGGAAGGGTAAAGGAGGGAGTGAAAGAAGAAAGGAAGAGAGAGGTGCCGTAGTGGAGGGCTCCGGAATAATTTCGACCACCTGGGGATCTTTAACGTGCACTGACATCGCACAGCACACGGGCGCCTTAGCGTTTTTCCTCCATAAAAACGCAGCCGCCGCGGTCGGGTTCGAACCCGGGAACTCCGGATCAGTAGCCGAGCGCCCTAACTACTGAGCCACCGCGGCGGGGCGGATTTAAAAGCCCCAATTTCTATTTAGTTACACGTAGAAGTTTGATAGACACAGGGGGCCCTGCGTCTACAGGAAAGCTTCTTCGAAAAGAAAAAAAAAAGGGGCCATGCTTATCACTAGTAGTTTGACAGTACTTGTTGACTGAACGCTAATAATATGAAGTTTTGGCCGACTTACCAAATTTTAATGTCTTTTCGGAAGGATCACAAGGAATCCCGATGCGGAGGAGTTCTTATTGCCACTAACCGTCGGTAGCCGAGTTCTGTCACAAACATCAATTCGGAGCTTGAAATATTGCGGGTAATCTGCCGTTCCGCACTTCAAATAATCATATGTCTGTTATTCACCCCTGACAACAACCCAGCTTTTTCTCATATCCTTAGTAATTGCTCAGTATTTACCAGAAGAACTTAACATCAACAGGCAGCGCAGAGACTTTATCTACGTGTGTCTGAGATTCAACCTCACTCAATGAGTATCAGAAACGATACGCGACATACATGAATGTCATAACATTCTGGACTTGATACTAGCTAATTACCCAGACAGACTATAACCTCTTACTTCTATCCGAGAAATTAGCGTTCATAAAGCTTTCGTGGCACGTTCACCTTTTCCTCAGAGTCATTTTAAACTTACCATAAAACGATTCGCTAGCACGACAGAGGTATAATTACGAAGCTATCAGTAACCAACTGCAGCCTTTATCCAAATTTTCGAACCGTGCCTTCAGGACTGACCTGTTCAAGATAACTGGCTAATTTTCAAAGCTAGAACGACCGAGCAATAGTTACCGAATTTATTCTACAATAACATTATGTGCCAGTCGCCATAAGCGATGCTTTTCTAGGTTTTTACAAACTCTCGAAAACCAGAAAAAAAAAAGAACGGCTATATCGCGCAGCAAATCCCAACCCTAGCGCATGCGCATTAAACAAGTATTATGCGGCTAAGGACGCGTATTTGCTATTCATTCGAAACACTAAACGCACATTTTTTTTTTTTGGAACAGACCTGCCGAAGATCTTTGCAACCCGAGAAAATTCTGGCAAGTACTAAACCCTCAACAAACGCGCGCTATCACTCTTATTAATGCACTTGGAACGGAGACTACAGCGACGTTGAATGTGCGGACATAATTAACACTACATTCTTGTCTATTTTCACTACAAAAACTGATACGGCACTGTCTGCCGCAACTACCTATCCGATATTTCTAATGCCTTCAACCGCATTTTCTGCGCATGGAATAGCTGTTTTATAGAAAATATGAAGCTGTCATCTTCAGCGGGTACTGACGAAATCACATCCAAGCTCTTAAAGGTACTCGGACCGTCTCCGCCGCATATTTAGTGTTTGCACAATCACTTCACAACACTAACATACTCATCGATTGGAACAGAGGAAAGGTCGTTCCGATCTTCAAATCAGGTAACAAAGAAACACCTCTTAACTACAGCCCCATTTATTTGGCTAGTGGACCATGCAAAATCATGGAACACGTCATTTATTTTCAGGTAATTAATTTTCTTGACTCGAACCACTTTTTCTATGCATCAGCCGCCGCGGTGGCTCAGTGGTTATGGCGCTCGGCTGCTGACCCGAAAGACGCTGGTTCGATCCCGGCCGCGGCGATCGAATTTCAGTGGAGGCGAAATTCCAGAGGCCCGTGTACTGTGCGATGTCAATGCACGTGAAAGAACCCCACGAGGTCGAAATTTCCGGAGCCCTTCACTACGGCGTCCCTCATAGCTTCAGTCACTTTGGGACGTTAAACCCCCATAAACCAAACCTTTTTCTATGCCTCTCAGCACGGATTTCTTAAGAGCTTGTCCTGCGAAACACAATTAGCCATTTTTGTTCATGATCTGCGTATCAATCTTGATTCTAGCGTCAAAACTGACGTAGTCTTTCTGGACATCGCTTAAGTTTTTGAAAAAAGTACTTCAAACACGCTTACTACTTAATAAAATTTTTACCACACTGCTCCCAGTTTATCTATGTTAATAACCAATCCTCTAATTCCCTCCCAGTAGCATCTGGCCTCCCTCAAGGGTCAGTGCTCGTTGATTTTTATTTATGTCAATGACTTACCGACGCATTCTTCCTCTAATATCCGCATGTTTGCCGGTGACTGCGTTGTCTACCGCGCAGTTACTAAGCCATTCGATCTGCTAGCTTTCCGAAACGACCTAACCAGCGTGCAAAACTGGTGTAGCCAATAGTTGATGGAGCTTAAATTGACCCCAGTAAACGCAAACAGGAGTCATTTCACAACAAGCGCAACCCGTTTTTGTTCCTAGACGCAATATTAGGCGTCGCAGTAGAATTAATCATATCTTATACATATTTGGGCGTAACCTCGTACAAAGACAACATGAAATGAGTATGTCACTAATATCCATTAAGGTAGTAAAGTTAGGTGATGTGATGAAAAACGTAATATCGGGTTTATAGAAGATCGATCGGCTCGGTGATGATTAGCATCGATCGGCTTCAGAGTAACGCTCGCTACACGAACGAAGCCATTAAACATGGGGACTGAAGCAGCAAGATCGTAACAGACACGTGCGAACCCAATAGCCGATATCGTGCGGGCGTTTTTGAACGCACGGCACGTTTTCGATTGAAGGCCAAGCCTGTGCACAAAACACGTTCGATTACTGATGTCGCATTGACGTACCTAATTGCGCATCTGAGCCAACAGCAACTGTATTACGAGCAACCGCGCGCACAGGATCTGCTGACGTACCAAAGCCAGGCAGTTTTAGCGACCCGCCTTGCGAATACAAACTCATCCCCGCCTCGGCTCCTTCATTTGGACAATTTTACCCTCCTTTCATCAAGAAAGGAACTCCTCCGGCGCCGCACACGTGCTCTCATCCCTCCGTGTGCGGTAACCCTCCCCCGCGGTCTTACCCGTGCAGAGGAGGTTGCGCTTAGGAGGATCCGGATCGGGGTTGCCCTCACACCAGCCATCACTCGGAAGTGGCCTCAGTACCGAGAATTGTTTCCTCGGCCAGGGTGTCCGATATGTAAACACGAGGACATTGAGGCCGACATTGATCACTTACTGTGGGACTGCCCAGCTCCAAAGCCTACAAGGATCCGGCACCTGATGGTAGCAGGTCTTTCACCAAGCAACCCTGCTTCATACATTGCCTGGACGCAGAGACCGCACCATCGTTCTCTGCTGGACTTCAACAAATCAGCTAAACTTTTTCCATTCATTTAATCTCTACTACATCATTCATCCCACCTTCACCCATCATTGATGCCCTGGGGCAATAACTTTCGCTTTAAAAAAAAAAAGAGGAGCACTTAGATGAAAAAGTCGAAATTTCTGTTTTGTTAAGATAGACATAAGGTTGAGATCATGCGTCTACGGGAAAGCTACCTAAAAAAAAAGAAATATGTTTATCACTTGTACCTTGAAGGTAATCAGAGACTGCATGCTGCTTCCACCGGTACGTGTCAGTACATTGCATTTGTTGATCACGAAAAAATGACAAACGAATAAAGATCCAGCCCACTGAAAATACGTTGCCACTGAGTGCAACTGAATTAAGAAATGAAATGTTGTTATGCTTGCCACGAACAAAATAAGTCAACTGTCAGGGACGTACGTTTGTTAGGACTAATTTGGAGCATTCAAAAAAAAAGAAAAAGGATCCATACGCGGATCACAAGATTCGAATTCATTACTGCAATCTTTTATTAAGCATGGTTCCTATTAAGTGAAAGGATGACACATGAACACTAACTATACGCAGAGAAACTGCACAAAGGCAGCCACCCTAATAATTACAAAATATATCGCAGCACAGGGAAAATCTCTTATGTTTCTCTCGCCGCTGGGTTTTAAACATATTGTTAATACCTCTGGCAAGCCAATTAGAAAAATCGAGCTGCTCCTATGCTCTGAGTCTTGCCTATCAGCAGAACTTAGTATGTAGACTCTATTCAAACATAAGGGATTTCAATCATATGCAGTAGCGAAGGTTTAAGCGCACAGCCCTTCGAAAGTATTCCCATCTTTACACGCGTAATGAACGCATTCCCATAATGAACGCACCCCCTATACTCAGCCTGTCAAAAAGTACAATTTACTTTTCCCTCGCCTAATAAACTCACGCCATATTTTTGCGAGGTCCGCTGCTGCTGATAGTGAATGCTAGCAGGCTCTCTTTTTTGAACGCCAAAACGACTCCGCAGTAATAGGAAGTAACACATGTCGATAGCCAAGACTACTTTGCCTCAAAAGTCAACAAGAATGTTTGCGAGGAATCTGAGAACTAGTAGAAACGACGTCTGGTGTCTACGGGTTTCTCTGTTCGGTCTGCGCGTTAAGAATCGCAGCAATTTCTTGCGGCTAGGATTAGCGCTGAATGCTGTGAACTTTGCTAGAGTGAACGCTAATTGTGCTATCTTTGAACAGCACTACGTGGGCCGCTACTGCAGTCGGATACAAGCCAAGAAAAAAGCGGCTTTTCCCCGTCTAAGGACCTCCTTCCAGCCAATGGCGTCGGGCGATTCTCACGAACATGCTAGCGTGAGTACTATGGCAATGCACGGAGTGGCGTGACCATGCATGGAGGAGACAATACCCGACAACGCAGAGTGGTAACTACGTCCTCTCATCTGACACTCCCTGCTTTGTCACACTAGCAGGCTCATGAGAATCGGCCGACGCCATTGGCTGGAAGGGGGTCCTTTGACGGGGAAAATCCCCTTCCTTCTTGAGTTGTATTTGACTATAGAGTTATATGTGCGGGTTTAAGACAAAGGTTGTTGACAATGCTCTCGAGCACACGGAAACAGTGCGTTTTGTTTTATTTTGAAGGTGACTCGTACTGGCTAAAGATTTCTTCCACTAGTCTGCTTTTTGTACAGTTTTTGCCGCTTCAAGTTTTCATTTTCTTAACATGTCACTCCATGAAATGAACGTACCTCCCGAATTTTCAGAAATGTTCAGAATTTTCAGAAGAAAGTTTGCAGGGATAAGGTGGCCGCAGCTAGTGCAGGACAGGGTTAATTGGAAATATATGGGAGAGGTCTTTGTCCACTGAGCGTAGTCAGGATGATCATGATGATGATGATATTTTCCTTATGGATGCACTTCGTAAATGTCATCTCAGACTTCCTAGGGGAACTGTTAGGGTGCTCGGGGTTTTCTCAACAGCTAATGCAATCTCATGTAGTGCGATACGGCAAATGCAAGACGGAGAAGGAGGCGAAGGACATGTGAAGAAATGAAAGGCGCGGTAACTGAGTCGCCTACGCTTGTTTACGAGTTAAGTCGGCCCGGATGCTCTCCATACTAAATTCACCGGTCTCAGACAAGTCTAACTCTTTTTGGTGCGGCTTTACTGCTGTGATTTTTGTTCGGAGTGGCTTAGTGAAGTTTACGATCGTGGACGTGTAGAACTTTCAAGTTTCTACCACAGCGAAAAAAAAAGTATGTGACGCCTTTTTATTATAAGTGCATGATGACAAGAATAACGAGCACCCTTCAGCTCCTATGATGACGTTAATGTGTTTAATGAGCGTAACTGCAACAAAAACTCCCACTATAAAAGTATTTTGTTATGGATAAATCCATCTTCCTAGGTGTGTAAGAATGTGAGTTATAAATCCCTAAAATCATCTTTAAGGGCGCAAAGAGATGTACAGTAGATGTAAATATATTTTAGTGCGTGGTTTTCGTAACTGAATTGAAAACGTGCTCGACTACTGATCCGGAGTTCCCGGGTTCGAACCCGACCGCGGCGGCTGCGTTTTTATGGAGGAAAAACGCTAAGGCGCCCGTGTGCTGTGCGATGTCAGTGCACGTTAAAGATCCCCAGGTGGTCGAAATTATTCCGGAGCCCTCCACTACGGCACCTCTTCCTTCCTTTCTTCTTTCATTCCCTCCTTTATCCCTTCCCTTACGGCGCGGTTCAGGTGTCCAACGATGTATGAGACAGATACTGCGCCATTTCCTTTCCCCAGAAACCAATTATTATTATTATTATTTAGTAGCTGCTCTTTTCAATTGGAATGCAAGAGCTGTATAACCTAGGCTGAGAGAAACGGAAAAAAAGCACACCGTATCATCTTGTGAAATGCTCGCCACTGAGATCAGAAAGAAATCCCAAAAGGAACCGAGACCTAAAATGTATGTGGCATTCGAAGCCATGTGAGAACGACTGCAGAATATTTGAGCAGAGGTACTTCGATTTCTTTAGCGTTCCAAGGTATTTCAAAATGTTTGAACTGTTCTGTAACCAGCTTTTCCGGCCGTATTCCTGCTTTTTGTTTTGGGCATAATCTAACAATTTTGTTTAGATTGAATTAGGTCAGTATGCCCCACTTCCCCACTTGAGGCATTGCCTCGAAGGATTCATGAAATTAAATGACAACTGGATTTAAATGAATCGATACAAATGTTTAACGCAGTTTCGTTTGTTTATTTTTTATGCCGCTAGTGTTTCTGCATATTGAGCAAACTTGTGTCGACAATTCTTCCCGAACTCCAGTACAAAGGCGCCTCTCTTTCCTTCTTTCCAGCATTAGGCTCAGCAGGTGCAACAGAAGGATGCAAAGTTATCTCAGCGACACGAAAATACGCTTATTGGCGTAATCAATAAATATGCCCTTTTAACTAAGGGCTACAATTTGTATACTCTAAAAGGCAAGCAACAAAGCCTGACGATATGGAGTAACATGACCCGTGTTAGAGACAGCGATCTTATCCTTGCAACTCGCAATGTTCTGGGACTGAATAATCCCATTCAGCGGGCTCCCGTAAGCGCAATAAAGACGTCTGCACAGCTGCATTCAGACGCCTGGCATGTCTGTACACGCCTCTCCTCAGGCAGTCCAGAAGCACGGCTTCTCACGTCACCTCGAGTGGCTACGTGCTACGACAGACCCCTTTTCCGCGTTAATATTGCATGCTGGTGGCGGCAGCAGCCGGAGGCGTATCGTATACCTGGCAAGATAGAGATCGGAAATCGCCGCCGCTTCTCACTCGTCGATGCTCTCAACCGGGACGGATTGCTAAGGAAAGCAGGTAAACCCTCAATTTACGTCACGGCTCATCAAATCCCCCGGTACTCGCGCGCCAGCCGGGATTAATTAAGATAACGGGCGACACATATTACGTAGTGCGGAAAAAACACTGGTACAGAAACCAACGCGGGAACAAAAAAGCTTGGGCGGGCGCGCGCGCGCACACGCAGGCACACGCACGCACATGCACGCACAAGCACGCACACGCACGCACATGCACACGCACGCACATGCACACGCACACACACGCACATGCACACGCACGCACACACGCACACACGCACACGCGCGCGAGCACATACACTCTAACACAAACGCGCGCGCGCGCGCGCATACGCACATATACACGCACACGCACGCACACATGCACACACGTGCACACACACACACACATACACACACGCTCGCGCGCGCACGCACATGTGATGACCCCCATAATGCGCAGGTCCACACGGGACGGAGAGGCAAAGAGACACCGTATGGCTCAGTTTAAACAAACAGGTATATTCAATAATTACACATGGTTAAGGTTATACATCAGAGGCTGGGGCGTCCGAGCTTACGTGCCGACGACTTCATGGGGGCGATGGAGTGGCTCCGGAGTTGGGCTCGAGCGGTTGCTGGCAGAAGCTGCACGCTGACGGGTTTCGGCGCTGAAGGCCCTCTTGGCAAACGATGTCGTCCTGAGCGTGCTTGCAGTAGAATTTCAATAGTCGTCCGTTTCTTCGAGGATGGTTCACAAACCCTTCCTCTAGTGTCGTTCGGCTTGGAAGATGAACAGGAGGCGAGCTTGTAGATGATGACAGCAGAGCATAATTTTACAACAGAACAAACTTTGCACTTCTTTACTCATCGACCGGGCAGGTTAGTGCCTAAGTAGCATCACATTACATGCTAAGCATGGAGCCCCAGCTCAGACTGAACTGCATCCGTTTACATGCGCTTTTAAGCACTTGATTAACAAAGGACTAAGGGCGGTCATTTCCAGTGGCCCGCCCAAAGCATCAATTCTCCAATCCAAAATAACATGCGAGATGGGGACCACCCCTTGGGCTGGGCTTAGCCTCGACCCCAGAGTCTGTTAACAATACAAACTAAATAAACAACAAAAACGCCACCACTCTCTCTCAAGTGAGAGTATACACAGGCTCTCTCTTCGGAGCTAATTCACTAGCGCCTGTCTTTCCACATTCTTGGCGAGTACTGCCTGTACGCCATGACAGGTGTCCGTCGCGGCCCTTCTGGGAAGCTGTGGGTGCCTTCCCGGCGATAGCCCACGACAAAGGGGGGGGGGGGGGGGGGGAGGGAAAGAATGTCGTCTTCGCGGTTTCGCATAGCGTCGGCTGTGGTACGGCGCGCTCTGGCCCGCTGACAGCTCCCTTGTCCTGGAATGTAACCGGAAATTGGGGAGGACAAAGCCCGTTTCCCCGGTGCGGCGGCGGGACCGGTTTTTCTGGTCGTCACCCAAAAAGCATGGCTGGGCAATTGATGATGCCGCTGTCACGGGTCTCCGTCTACGCCGCGCCGTCGAACGTGGACCCTCGCAGCACACACGGAATGTCACACTCGCTCACCCTCCAGAAGAATGTTCTCCGAACATTTGAGTCCACGCAGCTCCCCTTGTCTTTCTGAATCGCCTCGCACAGTGCGTCCGACAAAACACTTTTCGCTGCACTCAACACCACTGCACAACACCATATGCCTCCGCTGTCAATACTGGCGTCTCCAGGGGCAGCACTGATCTTCTTTTACAGATAAACATGAAACTCAGCACCCAAGCCTCTCCTTTCTAGTCCAAACTGGACGAAATAAATTTACCACAGTTACAAAGGAGCTCCCACTTCTAGCACGATCACGGCACAGACAAAAATATAGATAACGAAAGGAAGTAGGGCAGGTTCTGCATGCGCTCCGCATGCTCTCCTGTGCAGGTGTTACTTAATGACAGAAAGGTTTAACTACCAACTCCGATAACTTAACACATAAGCACATAGCAATGTTATGAGCTGCGGCATTACACAATTCTAACCAGTTCACAACTCCGCTCTGTTTACGCCATTAGTCCGACTTAGCTTTCCGATTTCGCAGCGGATATCGGCCTTCATGATTCATACTAAGTAAGTCTGTGCCCCTTTTTCTGCTTTGGGACTCGCGAGGGCTCGTGGCAGGAGCCTCTCCTGGCGTTATCTGCGCGGCAACCTCGCGCGCTTCTTCTTCTAGCAATGCATGAAGTAAATCCGGTGGCATTCCGGCCGTCACCTCGGGCGCCTGCCGAACAAATGCAGGAGAGGGCGTTTCTTGCGAACTATCTGCGCGCTCCGCTTCACTTCTGTCCCCATCAAAATCCGCGCTTTCCCTTTCCTCATTTCGCGAATACTGAACCGGTGCCGACTTGAGGCGATTTGCGTGTATCCTTATCAAACGCCGGTTCACGTCTCGGACTCTGAAGTTTACCGGAGAAAGCTTCTCGACAACCTCGCACGGTCCTCTCCACTTCGTCTGGAACTTACGAGCTAGCCCAATCTGCCTTTGGCAGTTTTCAATGTACACGCTGTCCCCCACATCAAACGGCGCGTCTCTAGCACTGCGATCGTGCACCTCCTTCCTGCGCTTCGCCGCTTTCTTTAAGGACTCCTTTGCGATGTCCCTCGCCACTTGCAAGCGCGATTCTAGCTCAACCTTATAGTCGTCCAGTGAAGCGTATGGGACACGACGGGGGCCCTCTGGCACTTCACTAGGCTGGTCCGGGTCTCGGCCGTAGAGAAGAAAGAATGGCGATTCGCCCGTGCTCTCGTGTGCTGCGGAATTGTAGGCAAACATTGCATACGGGAGCCACAAATCCCAGTCCCGCTGGTCGCGCGAAACAAAATGCGACAGGAACCCGGCCACGGTTTGGTTCAGTCGCTCCACCGCGCCGTTGCAAGCCGGATGGTACGGTGTTGTCTGCTTCTTAGCGATCTTAAGCAGCTCGCAAACTCTCCTCATTAGCTGCGACACGAAGTTCGTTCCCCGATCTGTCAAGAGTTGCCTCGGGGGTCCATGTCGGAGCACGATCTGTTCGACAAATGCTCTTGCAACCGTGTCTGCCTTCTGATCTGGGAGTGCTACCGCTTCCGCGTATTTTGAAAGGTGGTCGACAAATACTAAAATGTACTTGTTTCCGGAAGTGGTCGTGGGCAATGGGCCCATTATGTCCATACCTGTCCGCTCGAAGGGAGCCGAAACCTCAGGGAACGGCTGAATTGGAGCTGGTCTTCGTCCCTTGGGTGTTTTTCTTTCGAGACAGGAATGACACTTCGCACAGTAGTCTCTAACATCCCGTCGCATGCCACTCCAAAAGTACAAACGCTCCACACGCCTGCGTGTCTTCGCTACGCCAAAATGACCGGCGCATGGCGCATCGTGAAACGCGCGAAGAACCCTTTCTGTCCACGACCGAGGTATGACGACTCTCTCCCAAGCGGTTTTCTCTGGTCTCCCTTTCCTGGTTGGCCTCGTGCGCCGACACAGGGTGCCGTCTTTGCCAATGAAATAACCTAGCTGTTCGGGGTGAGACGGTGCGCCCTCTAGGCTTTCGATTATTCGCTTCAGGTCAGGATCTTTGCACTGCTCTGTGCGTAATTCGGCGGGGTCGACTACGGGGACAAACTCATCTATAGCTGCCACGGCAGCTGTGCGGCTGAGTGCATCAGCATTCAGATGTGTCTTTCCTGACTTGTGCTCAACTTCAAAGCAGTATTCCTGCAGGTGTAGATTCCATCTAGCGAGTCGCGAGCTAGGGTCCCTGACACTCATCACCCATTTCAGAGGATGGCAGTCTGTGACTAGCTTGAATTTGCGGCCGTAAAGGTAGCATCTGAAGTGCTTTACTGCCCAGACAACGGCGAGGCACTCCCTTTCCGTAGCTCCGTACTTTTGCTCTGTGGGGCTCAGCTGTCGGCTAGCAAAAGCAACGGGATGTTCTTTGCCCTCGATAACCTGAGATAGCACGGCACCAACTGCGAACTTTGACGCATCTGTGGCCATAACGAAGGGCAAATTAAAATCCGGGTGGCGCAACAGCGGTGCACTCATTAGCTTCCTTTTCAGGGCCCCAAAAGAATTCTCCGCGTTTTCGTCCCAGCGAAAGGCGACATTTTTGGCTGTTAAGGCGGTGAGCGGCTTAGCGAGCTTGGCGAACTCCTCTATGTGCCTTCGGTAGTAACCGATCAGGCCGAGAAACTGCCGGACCTGGCGGACGCTAGTCGGGGATGGAAAATCTGAGACACACCTTAGTTTCTCAGGGTCCGGTCGCACGCCGTCAGCTGAAACAACGTGCCCGAGGTATTTCACCTCGTTTTTGAGGAATTGGCACTTAGAGGGCTTCAGCTTGAGACCCGCTGCTCTTAGTCGCACCAAAACCTGCTCAATATCGCGCAAATGGTTATCAAAACTGCCACTGTATATGATAATGTCATCCATATACACGAAGCACAGCCTCCCCAGAAGACCTGCCAGGATAACATCAGCGGTTCTCTGCCAGACAGCAGGGCTGTTGGCCAGACCCATCGGCATTCTTTTCCATTCATAGTGCCCTGAGGGCGTGTTGAATGCCGTTTTCTCGGCATCTGCCGGATCCATTGCTATCTGCCAGAATCCCGCCGCCATGTCCACTACCGTGAAGTACCTGGCAGAGCCCAGCTGAGATAGCGTCTCCTGTATATTGGGGATGGGGTATGGATCGATGCGAGTTACGGCATTTAGTTTGCGGTAGTCCACTACCAATCGATACGAGCCATCTGGCTTTTCCACCAATAGTGCTGGTGCTCCCCAGGGTGACTTTGAGTGTTCGACAATGCCGCGATCAATCAGGTCCTGCACCTGCCGCTCCATCTCCTCACGTTGGGAGTAAGGAATCCTGTACGCACGCTGGTAAACGGGCGATGAAGTGCCGGTTTCTATCCTGTGCTTTATAACGCCACAGCAGCCCAAATCCAGGTTGGACGCGGCGAATACCTCCGAGTAGTCGTTCAGCAAACCAGCCGGAGCCTCCCTCTCCCTGGATTTTACGTGAGAAAGATCGAACGACACCTTTGGAGCAGCCGAAGGACTAGCATGCTCTACAGTTGCGAGTACCGTATCGGTGGGCTCACGTTGCTCTATCGCAGAGGTGAAGAAAGCCAATGTTTTGTTCTTGGGAAGGCTCAGTGGCTGCTGGCTACAGTTAACCACCCGTAGGGGCACTCTGTGGGCGTCATTAACTGTCACGAGGCACGCGGCTGCCTTCAGGCCATTGCTGAGAGAGTCGACCGGCTCAAGCACTCCCACGGCGCCGCTCTCTACATCTGAAGGCACAAACGCGTACAAAATGTGCTCCGACCAAGGAAGGACGACCGCCTCATCGACCAGCCTGACGGCAACCCGCGAATATACCTTCTCCAATGATCCCACTGTTTGACGGGTGTCAATATCGGTAATGCGAATCTCAGCCCCTCTCCTGTTCAAAAACGGAACTTTTGATCCGCCCGCATTAACCTCTTCCTCAGAGAATGAAACTACTACCTTCCCTTTTCTCAAAAAATCCTGCCCTAATATACCTGACACTCCGTTTGGCAGAGACACCGTGTCCGGGCATACGTAGCAGGGGTGCTCCAATGCAATTCCGCCGAGAGAGAAGTGTAACCGGTAGAGTCCACTTATGCCAAGAGGATCCCCCGTTATGCCTACAAATTTGGTTGCCATACCACCAGACGCTTCCAACACCTCGCGGTCCCCCTTCCTTCGAAGCGTGTTAAAACTGCTCTCCTTAAGCAATGTCACCTTTGACCCCGTATCTATCAACAATTCCATACAACAACCATTTAACTTGCAACGCACAACAGGGCATGCCTCGTCGGCCACACAAACTACCACCACCTCATCATCTACTGCTCCCTCCCCACGCTCCTCAGGCTGGGGAGGACTAACTAGTTTTTTGACTCGGTATCTGGAGCCCCGCTGTAGGCTTGCTTAGGGCGTGTCTCGCCTGCTTCTCTTTGTGGCTCCCCACGGCGCACGTTTTGGCAGAACCTGGCGATGTGTCCGCGACCCTGGCAAGCGAAGCATACGATTTCTTCAAAATCTCGCATACCGCGCCTGTAGCTTTGTGGCGGTCTCCGGTTTCCAGCGAATGGGCGCTGTTGAGCGCGCGCTTCAACCTGGCGTTCTACCTGCTGAGTTAGCAGCTGTTCCAAGCGATCTAACCGCTCTGTCAAGAGAGCAACCTCAGGGTTGAGCACCGCTCTCTCTATGACGCGTACTCTCGCTGCGGCTGTCGTTAACGCCTCATTTCGTTCCTCATCCAATGCGGCCTCCACGGCTTGGTCGAAATTGCTCGGCTTGCGCGAGAGCACGAACCGGCGCACGGGGTCTTGCAGACCAGCCACGAACAAAGCGGTCATTTCCTCTTTAAGTATATCCTCCGCGTATTTCTTCCTTAACTGGTCTCCTTCCTCCTCCCTGCTTAACGTATCGCGTGCTAGGCGCTGAAGCCGCGACGCAAATGTTCGCACGTCCTCCCCTACCATCTGTCCGGCGTCACGGAACCTCTGTACCCGCACGTGACGTGGTTCAGTGTCGAAATGCTCAAACGCGAGCTTCTTAAATTCCGCAAATGATTTTGTGGATTTTACTTTTTCGTCTCGCCAGGCAAAATCATGAGCAGCTCCTGCCATCTTACACCTCGCCATTCCCAGCATTTGAGCATCGGACCATCCCCCCATTTTCCCAATCTCTTCTAGCATGGAAAAGAAATCGCAGATTGGAACCCCTGTTTTATCTCCCGTAAACGTCGGAATGACGCTTCCTAATGCCAGCATGCTTGCTCCGAGCGACGGCTGTGGAGTGGGAGCTCCCTCAGATACAGTCATTTTTTTTTTCAAGCCCTCCAGTGCCTCAAGCCTCTCAAATGGGGGTAAAAGTCCCACAATCAGTCCCGTGATTCCCTTTTGATTACAATTTTGAAGTCATGAATGTCACAGCATTCAGAGGACATTTGCTTTTGAGACCCCACTTCTGACACCAGTGTGATGACCCCCATAATGCGCAGGTCCACACGGGACGGAGAAGCAAAGAGACACCGTATGGCTCAGTTTAAACAAACAGGTATATTCAATAATTACACATGGTTAAGGTTATACATCAGAGGCTGGGGCGTCCGAGCTTACGTGCCGACGACTTCATGGGGGCGATGGAGTGGCTCCGGAGTTGGGCTCGAGCGGTTGCTGGCAGAAGCTGCACGCTGACGGGTTTCGGCGCTGAAGGCCCTCTTGGCAAACGATGTCGTCCTGAGCGTGCTTGCAGTAGAATTTCAATAGTCGTCCGTTTCTTCGAGGATGGTTCACAAACCCTTCCTCTAGTGTCGTTCGGCTTGGAAGATGAACAGGAGGCGAGCTTGTAGATGATGACAGCAGAGCATAATTTTACAACAGAACAAACTTTGCACTTCTTTACTCATCGACCGGGCAGGTTAGTGCCTAAGTAGCATCACATTACATGCTAAGCATGGAGCCCCAGCTCAGACTGAACTGCATCCGTTTACATGCGCTTTTAAGCACTTGATTAACAAAGGACTAACCCCCGAATGCAGAAATGTAACTTGGCTCGCGCTTCGACTCAACTTCGGCAAGTCGAGTCGAAGCACCAAGTCGGCTTCAGAACGGCCAAGTTGGGTTTCGTGTTTCATAGATGCTCAACCTGACTTGCTTCGTCAAGTTAAGCGCGTGCTTGAAAGCGAGGGCGCATTGCTCGTCTGCGAACGAGAGTAACGAACAATTTATTACTTTATCGCACATCGCATGGAGAAAAAAGTATATATTTTGCTAAGCGTTCGTAAACGCATACATTTTATGCAAGCTTTTTGGAGAAAGGTGCTAATAGCGGGCGCTAAAAATCAGTGTTCTCCGTCTCTTGACAGGAATCATATTTTCGGCTGGCAACATGCATCACAGCCGCTGTCACGGTTGACGAGAGCAGGAGTCTTTTTTTCCCTGTGCATGCGTTGGGTTTACCGTTTGTAAAAATGTCGCAGACACCTTTGTCTTCCCAAGAAAGCACGCCCCAACACCCCGCTTCACCGTCGAAGAGAAGCAGCTCCTGTCATCGCTTGTGGACAAGTTCAAACACATCATCGAGAACAAGCAGACCGACGTCTCGTCGTTGGCGAAAAAAAATGCAACGTGGTTGGAAATTGCCAAAATATACAATTCCAATCATGGGATTACGCGCCGCGATCATCAACAACTGAAGAAATGTTGGCTGAACTTGAAACAAAAATGGAAAGAAGCAGTCGCTAAAGAAAAGCCGGAGCGCCACAAGACCGGTAAGCGTGCGTTGAAAGTTTTGCGTAACTGGTGCATTTGCGGCATGTTTACATTTCGCTCCCCCGCATGTTTTGTATTCTATGGATGAGTGTGTGTCAGTTCGGTGTACTGAGCGTAACTGCGGTCGTAAGCGCTACGGAGAACATTGTGAGGGGATCTGTGGGACTAGGACACGAAAATAAGCTCGAAGTGATGGTTTTCGCGACCTATATTATTACTTCCTTTATGATTACACGAACAGCGCGGCCGTAATAAAACGCGATAGCATGCGAACAAAATATTTTCCCTGTGTCCTTACTACTGAATGCAGCTAGCATAATACATACTTCTGGCTAAACAGTTTACGGAAGTGCACATTCATCATATGTTCCAAAGGCAGCCAAATAGCAGGTGCTACATATTTGTGTCTGTTTGCGTTTCATTTCCAGCTGTTGGCACGTAGTACGAGTGTACTACGTGCCAACTGTGTTATCAGCGCCAACAGTATTCAAGCAGTGGCATGCACAAAGAGGAGCCGGCCTTTAATGGCTATTGACATGATTTCGAGCAGGTACGAGTAGTAACTCAACGAAAGCGACACCAGCACGGGCTGGCGTATCTGCCGTACTTTTTTTGTTTGTACGGGACTAGTTTAATACAACTAAGAAGATATAGTGGCGGAGCGCGATTTATAGTTGGAACAGTTTGTGAAAAATTGAAAATGGTTTCATCGTCTGATAAAAACACTTCATTGCTGTTTAGGAGGAGGATCACAGCCTGCCTCCATAGACCCCGTGAGCGAGCAGGTTGGGGCCATTGCTAGCCACATCGCCACCAGAATCATCAACGAGTTCGACAGCGATGGGGCATATCAGCCCCCCGTCGAAAGTTTGCCTGTCGTGAGGCTCCTGCAGCCGATGATTGACGGGCCAGATGACATGGAGTTTGACTATGCTGGTAAGGTGTTATGTCTGTGGAATGTGCTGGAATAATAGGGAGGACATTTCCTTCCTTGTTCACATCTTGTGGTGTCGCATGCAGCATGCAATTTCACAATATAACTGCATTTCTGTTACCTGTGAACACCGTCTGCTCGAAACGCTCTGAAAAACCCCAAGCGTCTTGGCTTCCATCTCTTCCTGCCTCGCTTGGATGCACAAAGGGCATGTGTGTGTGTGCAGGGATCCTGAACTGATGCAATAACGAATGCCAATATTCAATGATTACGACTTGTTGTGTAGTGAATGAGGATGCTAAAAGCAAGCACAGTGAGATGAGCTTGAAAACAAAGTGTACAAAAAAGTCAGAAGTGCCTAACGTGGCATGTATGGATAGTGGTGCTGGAGGTGCCCAGGATTTTGCACAACCCAATTTGACGACTACTCGTACGTGTCTTGTACATCTTAGCAAAGAAGTAAACATGCAACCTTAATTTTGTGTCTGTTCTTTAACTGCACCCACTCAGGACATTTTCATGCTGGCACGTCTGCAGTGCTGAAAGTTTTTTTTCACCATGCACCCACTAATTTCTAGCACATTTGTTAACTTTATTTGCAAACGACGTAAACAGTTGGGATTTGTACTTGTACCTCATCTTGATGCTCATTTCTGGCTTTTCTCTTTGCGTTTTACTGTAGTACGCTGCTGTGTACTTTCCTTATCTAGAATGAGCTTTGAAAAATATCTGGGGGTTTAGAAAGTAGCACCATTCATGACAGCATTTTAGCAAACAGGCAGACTGAAACAACTTACATGAAGGCAGCATGAGCACGAACAATGGAACAGAAGTGCTGACAGCGAAGGGGGCATTGCCAGTGCCTTTCTCAAGTCCATTGTGTTGTGATGTAAGCACGTCACAATACTCTCTTGCCAGTTTTACATACTTTATTTCTTTTCAGTGCAAAGCTTGTCGTGAAAAGAAAGGTTCCTGTGCGGGCAGTTGCAGTGCTCATTACAGGAAATGGCATGTCTGTGGTGGTAGAGCACGAGAACACTTGGGCAGTTTTTCATTGTTTTGTAGTGCAGGATAGCAATGTGAAGTCAAACGAAATGACAAGACTGCAAAGTATGTGGAACTAATGAGTTCATTGCATACTAGCAACTTGGATTCATCTTATTTCACATCTCCCTTTGTTTACTACAGATGACTTGCGGGAAGATGCCAGCCACGCAGGCCAATCACAGCCACCAGCTGCTACTGCCAATGAAAGTGGAGCACCTGCAGCAGCTCCAGAAGGAAATGAAGAAATCACCTCGCCAATTGTGCAGCCCTTTTCCTCCACCTGCAACATAGCTCCACTTGCTTCTGGAGTTGCAACGAGGTGCATCCCTGCTGCTGCATTAGCCAGTGGTGACAGCTCCAAGGCTCCAAAGGGGCGGATGGCCCTTTTGGAAAAGACTCTAGATGATGAGAACGAGGTGCGCGCGGGGCTTCTGAGGGAGGAGCACACACTCCGTCTAAAACTCCTCCAGGAAGACCATGACAGCATATTGCATGAACGAGCCACAAAGCACAAGTTTCTTGAGCAAGTTCAAGCGCTTGAGCTCCAGAAGCTAAAAAATGAACTTTTAAAACAAGAAGCAGAGCTAGCAATCCTCCAAATCGAAAAAAAAAATTAAAGAGCAGCAGCTTTGCAAGGCGCTATGCAGCAAGACACCGCAGGGCTGAGTGTATAGCAGGCGTCCTGTATATCCTGCTTGATTCAAATAAACATTACTTATTATTGTTAAATGTGACGAGTCTGAATGTGATGCAATGACACCACTCAATTGCATGTATGCATGCATGAGTTGTTCTAGAAAAAAAAAATTGGAATTGGAAATCTTGGAAATTGAAAAACAAATAAAACTTGAACAGCTTCGTAGGCTGCGACAGGCACCAGAATAAACGGTGCCTATGACTGAATGAAACTGGAATGCTGTGTGAATGCTTGCACAAATATGTGGCAAATCCACATAACTACACTTCATTTGCACATGTAGCGTTTTAAGCACATGACTCGATGGGAACAGACCTACAGCCCCGTCACCACCTTGCATGCAAGTCTGACCAGCTATCGCATAGCAGGAGGCAGGTAGGATGGTTGCGTGGTACTTCTGCTGCTATGGCTATATGGATCTTTGGATGCAAACAGCAATTTATTCATAGAAATACGCATTGCTGTATGCTACAAATATGGCTGCTCTAGGAAGGAAAAACCTCCCCTGGCATTGCTTGCAAAACCAACCAGTAGAGAAAACTGCAGGCCACATTGTTAAAGTTTCCATGTATAAAAAGTCAACAATATTGGCTCACGCAAGTCAACACCACATAAATGCTCAAACGCCAACACCGCTCTCTACTCCTTCCATTATCTTTGCTGTCTCATCTAACCTAAACCCTTGCAGCTAGTGCCTCCTACTCAAGAACCGAAACCCTTAAAAGAATGCGATTCCTCCTATGCCGTCTACAAGGTGGGCCATAGCTTGAGTCAATACAATGCCACAGCCTCCCGCTTTGCTGAAGTAATCTATTGCTTAAAAAATATGGCCACCACATTCCTGGGACAACCCGCACTAGGCATGACAAAAAAAGACTATAAAGAAGCATGCATCAAAAAAACACTTGCTGATGGCACCCACGTTCTGCTATTTCGAACCCCGCCAAACCATGTAACAATTTCAAAACATGCCAGTTCTCGACGAGTGGAATCAGTACAGTTCTAAGAAGGCCGGCTCAAATGCAAAGCCAGATTTAAGCTGTGACAGCCAACCAGTAACTGCAGGTACAAATCAAAAGAACCGCTAGTCCAAGTGTTTGCATGTAAAAGATTTCACTACAACACTTGCGAGCTAGAAGAAGCTACCTAGTCATATCACAAACCATTCATTGAACCCACAAAACAAAACGTTGCAAACACTACTGGGGTCATAAATTATCTTTAAGTGGTCCACCATGACTGCGGCAGCAAGGCGTTCCCAAACATCAGTAGTGCCAGCACACAATGATCTCTACTAACTGTTGGTGTTGCTCATGACGACTCGCTTTATGATCTAGGGTTTGTATTCAGCCATGCAAAGCAAGGCACCTAACAAACACCAGGTGCATTTCGCTCGAGAACAAGGAATATTGAGTGCAACTGCTCGCAGACAGGTTGTGTAGCCTTAGCAACAGTTACAGGAGTTCTATGTACGACCATGACCTTTACACTTGGAAATTAAAAATGCTCACAGGTCACACACTGTAGGTTGGTATGTTTCACCATGACACAACAATGCCTGGAATCCTCTCTGCACATATGCTGCAGTGAACTTCGCTTCTTTCTCTGTGCCAGTTACTGCCCGTTATGCAACTTTGTTGTAAGAGATTGAGCTGGACGAGGCATGTGGATCATGTCAGGAAGCCCATTTCAGACCTAAAGAATCGACCTTTTGCACCATACTATGACAACAACCAACTCCCACTTTGGACAGAGACGAGAGAGAGCGACAATGCACAACAAACCACTCGAGCATCGTTCCTTGAAAAGAAGGCTCCAGTGTGACAGCTGAAGGTTCGACCGTTCAACACCATCTTGAAAGAAAACCAAATGAAAAGAATACACTCATGTTTTTTTTACCTCAATACAGCCAAAAAAAAAAGTGAGAAATTTAATAACTGATTCATAACACACCTCTGTTGGCAAGCCAGAAAACAAAACTTCGCAGTGATCTGGAATTTCATCATTGTAGGCAATCGGGAACGTCTCGTTTTGTTGTAAAAGGGATATTTGAAATTAATGATTGTGCAATGGGTTTTCCGGGCAGAAAGTACAAAGCGCAGAACAGCGTTCACAGACAGTCAACGGTTCCAGCAGCACCAACCCGAAGCACGCGCTTGCCGAGAGCAGTCCCGCTGCCACATGGGCACTTCTTTGTCATTACAATTGTGACATAAAAACAAATTTATACTCAACATATGGAAGACATGCAAGAGCCCAAGCTTGAAGTGCAAGCCGGGTGAAAGTAGGAAAGACGAAGTAGCAGAACTACTTGCTGTGAGGAACCTGAATTCCATGCCGCTACCAAAGCAGCCACACAAATGTTTGCTCTGTGGAAAGGTGCACAAGCCCTGCGACTGCTCCACCTAAGGCCTAACTGTTGTACTTTACCAAATCTGGTAATTTTTCACATGCGTGTAAGCAAAGCCGCCAAGGCAGCAGCTATTAAACAAATGAACTGAGCGCCATTAAGACCCTCAGCACCAGGGTCAACAAGAGCTTTTCTGGTATTCGCCTCCTGCAAGATCAATACAGCGTTCTTGAAAAATAGCATTTGAAATAGAACACTATAGCAAGAAATGCAGAACCTAGAAGTGGAAGAGTAGCAGCTTGTTAATGCAACAAGCTCGCAACTTAAAGCTTCCGAAGCTGAGAAAAAATTCTAGTGTAAAGGGGTGTATTCGCAGTGAAGGTCTGCGGTCGTAGATCAGAGAGCGTCATGATGAGCACACTCTCAGGAGTCACTCAGGATCCCCAGCTGCACTTCGTCGACCTTTTCGTCCCGCCGCTTGAACTGCTGCTAGTCGTTCCCATTGCTCTAACATTTCTTTAGTTCCTGCACAAAAGTTGGGATACGGGTAGCATGAGCAAGTGCGCATTATAAACATGCTTTATTCAAAATGCATGGGACAGTGTTGAGGACTCTGCATTTATTACCTATGTGAAGCTCTTCTGGATGAGCACCCGTCGTGCCTGCATTCCCGACAAGCTGTCGCTGACACCATCAACAGGTGGCAGGTGCTCTGGCCGCCTCGCTGCTATCGTGCTGGTGCGAGCCGGTGGAGCGTCCTGAATGGGAGCGCTTTCAATAGGAGGCTGCGGCTCCTTCATCAAACATGCAAAGTTCTGCACGGCTGCACACGCTGTGATGATCACTGCAGCTTGTTTCGGCTTGTGCTGGAGCCCCATATCCAGACAAGGGAAGCGGCGCTTCCAGACACCGAATGTCCTTTCGACCACATTCCGTGTCTTTATGTGGGCTTTTTGGTACCTGCACGTATAAAGGAATATTGCGTTGATTTAATGCCACAGCTCGAAAGTGTGGTCAAGCTTTGTCACCTTTTTCATGCACTGTCATTGGAAACATATTAACTAACCTTCCTTGCGGTGAATTTGCACAGTGGTTGCGTGGTAATATAGCGCCTAGAATGTAGTGCTACTCTTCAAGGATCATGGAGAACGAAGCTACACTCTTCATGGAGTACAAAGCTACATTATAAAGCAGTACTAAAACAAAATGCTGGGCCTCGATCGCATATTCCGAAGAGACACATTTCGCTATGTGGGACGCCGTAGTGAAAGGCTCCGGAAATTTCTACCACCTGGGGTGCTTCAGCGTGCAACGACGTCGCACAGTACACAGGCCTCCAGCATTTCGCCTCCATCGAAATGTGAACGCCGCGGCCGGGATCGAACCCGCGTCTTTCGGGCAAGTAATCTTGTGACTGTACGTTCGTAGCACCGCGGGGAAATAAATAAAATGACAGCACGTACACGACGCGAACGAATACGAATGAGCTGAACAGTGGTAACTGTTCAGAGAATTTCAATTTTCATTGCTCACCTGCACATTGATGGAGAAATAGCCTTTGCGGTTTCGGTAGACTTCCGCATCTGCGCCACCCCGGCTGTTGATGCGGACATGCGTGCAATCTATGCAGCCGGTCACACCAGGGAATTCACCGATCTCATAAAAGTCCCGCATCAGCTTTCCAAACTGCGAGACGGCTGGAAACTGCACCAGCATCGGGCGCAGGTGCTTGGCAATCAGCAAGGTGACCTTGCCAACTGCGCGGCACACCGTGGGCTGCGAAATCCGCACCAGATCTCCGGTGACGGTTTGGAAAGTACCGGCCCCATAAAACCTCAAAGCCAGGAGTAGCTGCAGCATCCGAGGAACAGGCTGTCCCCTGTTGTCGGGACTTTCACGCAGGGGCACGCACGGCACGCAGGGGCACGCACGGCGTTCTTGGAGAACCGGTAGCGGGCGAGGAACTGCTCGTCGTCGTAGAGCTCCATGGGGTTCCCCCAATCTCGTAACGCTGGCCGTGGGATCTTCGGCAACGAATGGGCCTCAGAAAATACTACGTCCATGGCGTGGCAAGCGAACTCGAACGCAGCTACCCTCCGCGCGACGTCCGATCGGTAGGTGGCCATGTTGGAAAATACAACGAAGTCAGCTTCAAGCAAGCTCCTCAGCCGACTTGAAGTTGGACCGAACTAGGATCGAGCCAAGCCGGTTGCAAGTCGCACTTCAAGCCGAGTTTGGTTTATGAAACACGATGGAGCTCACTTGAGACCGATGGAAGTTAAGTTCGAGCCAAGTTACATTTCTGCATTCGGGGGTAAGGGCGGTCATTTCCAGTGGCCCGCCCAAAGCATCAATTCTCCAATCCAAAATAACATGCGAGATGGGGACCACCCCTTGGGCTGGGCTTAGCCTCGACCCCAGAGTCTGTTAACAATACAAACTAAATAAACAACAAAAACGCCACCACTCTCTCTCAAGTGAGAGTATACACAGGCTCTCTCTTCGGAGCTAATTCACTAGCGCCTGTCTTTCCACATTCTTGGCGAGTACTGCCTGTACGCCATGACAGGTGTCCGTCGCGGCCCTTCTGGGAAGCTGTGGGTGCCTTCCCGGCGATAGCCCACGACAAAGGGGGGGGGGGGGGGGGGAGGGAAAGAATGTCGTCTTCGCGGTTTCGCATAGCGTCGGCTGTGGTACGGCGCGCTCTGGCCCGCTGACAGCTCCCTTGTCCTGGAATGTAACCGGAAATTGGGGAGGACAAAGCCCGTTTCCCCGGTGCGGCGGCGGGACCGGTTTTTCTGGTCGTCACCCAAAGAGCATGGCTGGGCAATTGATGATGCCGCTGTCACGGGTCTCCGTCTACGCCGCGCCGTCGAACGTGGACCCTCGCAGCACACACGGAATGTCACACACATACAAATACACATATGCACACATACAAGCACGCACATGCACATACATAGCCGCCGCGCTGGCTGAGTGGTTATGGCGCTCGGCTGCTGACCCGAAAAACGCGGGCTCGATCCCGGCCACGGTGGTAGAATTTCGATGGAGGCGAAATTGTAGAGGCCCGTGTACTGTGCGATGTCAGTGCGCGTTAAAGAACCCCAGGTGGTCTAAATTTCCGGAGCCCTCCACTACGGCGTCCCTCATAGCCTGAGTTGCTTTGGGACGTTAAACCCAATAAACCAAACCAGACATACACATCCACACACATGCACACATACACGTAAAGACACACATGCACACACATGCAAGCATGCACACGTGCATACTCACACAACGTTTGTGCGACGTTATTCTCAGCGTGTGCAGACTTGCTGTAACGCATGTAGCTGTAGGAAAAGGTTATAGAGTTTAACAAGATCACGCGTGATTCGGCCACATTGATGAAAGCTATTTGCGTCAGCTCCGCCGAATGTTACGCAGAAGGTGGGGCTGACAGTTTGCATTCGTTTGGAATAGAAATCACTTTATTCCGGAGATCGTCGAGACAGACAGGTCTCACCGTATGCCCACATTTCCAATCAGCAGGTGTGTTTTCCCCGCACAGAGGTCTACGGCAGTGCACGTATATAGCCACGCTGGAGACGCATGCGAAGGGTGCAATTACCGTCGTCGCTGACGTGTGCGGACAAATCGATAGACATCCCCGAGAAAGAAAAAGAAAGCTAACGGATTTGAACCGATCTTCAACGAAAACCAGCTGACCGGAGTAGCTCTTAGCCATCGCGGACGCATTCACGTCAGGATGGCTGGGCGGTAGGGCACTTAACACGCACACGGATCGCAAGGGTCCAAGGACGTGCACGGAACACAGTCCACACGGCCCTCGTTACGCTCTCTCCCACCGGTGCTCTTCACAGTTCGAGAAACCGCCGGGCAGATGCAAATGAAGGCCCGCTACTAGCGGTTTCAAAGTATTCCTTCGAGCAGGAGGTAATCGATAAGACATCCTCCTGTATCGAAGCTAACGTCGCTTAATACCCCGTCCCTTCAATTTTTTTTTTTTTGCGACCGGAAGGTCGCAGGTTACGCTCACCTGCCGTACTTTTAGTCTACCAGGACTGGTATATTACTTTCTTGGAGGGAAACTAAAGGGGAATACTAAGTCAGGCTAGACGGATAGGTCTGCGTCACGCGATAGCAAATGTACCATTTTTTTTTTGCCGAAAGCAAGAGTTTTATAAGTCAGAAGATTGCGTAAAAACGAAGTACACATGGCGCCACCGCTTGCGTATTTGTGCAGCTGCTGTTGGTGACGTATTTATGAGCTTCCTCGAGGAACGCTATTCTGCCGTCAATGGGGATTTGCCGTCGAAATAAGAGAAAAGCAGCGCTACGAGAGCAACCAAGAATGCGAACAGTTTAATAATTAAAAGATCGTAGAACAGACGAGGGACACAGGTTAGACACACAAAAAAAAAGAATTCGGCACAGACATATCAGACTGCTTACGTGCGGTAACGCGAAAGCATTACTTCCCGTTGGTGCGTTGTTTAAGCGTAATGTTTGTACATGCATTGAAGTTCTTTTCTACGAGTTTATGTGCATGACACCACCCGAAGCGCTCTGCGAAGAACGGTTGCATCACAATTTTCATGCGAAAGTCGGGGAAGGTGCACAATTGAAGGTGCGTATGTCGTCGCTTCAAATCCCTGTCGCAAGATAGCCTCAAACTTCACTAGGCCGTGTAAGCTATATATGCAACGAGAAATCGTATGACACCACCCGGAACGCTGTAAGACAAACGGTTGCGTGACAAATTTGGTACGAATGTCACCACATGGATGGCGTCACATGGAGGTTGGCCAGTGGCGAGTGGATTGTCACGTGGTGACTGCAGCTCGGGGAGCAGGAAAACATCGAAAAGGGCTTCCAAACGAAACTCCCGATTTGGGCCGACATGCGCCCGCAAAGAACTAAATGACTCGGCAGTGGCGTAGACACAAGCGTGCTCGGCGGTCGTCGAAAAGAAATGTCGGCCCCTCTCGGCTGCGCTCAATTTAGAGCCGACAACGAACTTTCAAGACACGGCGAGCAAAGTATCCACAACTGTCTGGAACAACGTCGAGTCGGCTCCGCCTGGGCGCGATCAATCGAGATAAATCTGGACGCGTCTTGCATCACAAGCGAAGCGATAAGGCCGCATGCCGCCAGCTTTGAAGAATGAAACAAACATCAAACAAAACAAACATCAACATTAGCTTTGCGCATACTAAGGCTTTCGGCGCACATGTACAACTTCTTGCCGTGCGCGGCGCCGCGGAGATGCTGTGACACCGTCGCGGGCTACTTCGTAGTCAAGCTCTCCAAGTCGACTCACGATTTTGTACGGGCCAAAGTATATCGCCGTAAAAGCTTTTCACTCTGTCCGCGGCGGCGAATGGGACTTGTCTCCCGAACCGGACGACTTGATTGCCTCCAGTACTGTACGAAGCCTTTTTGAGGTGCTAATCAAAGTTCGAGGCGAAGACAACGACGGCATCTAAATATACTAGACAAATGTGCCACTGCGGGCCTGCCGGCACCGTATCCATTACTCGCTGAAACGTCGCTGGTGCGGAACAGAGACGATATGGCGTCACCTTGAACTCGAAGAGGCCATCCGGAGTGACGAATACGGTATTCTCACGATGCCTTTCATCAACCTCAATTTGCCAGTAGCCGCTCTTGAGGTCCATCAATGAGAAATGCTTGGCATTGCAGAGCCGGTCCAGTGTGCCGTCGATGCGGGGGAGGAGGTAGACATCCTTCTTCATTATGTCTTTGCTCTCTCTTTAGGATAGCGCTTGATATTCAAAGTGATTTCCACGTCTGGTCACCGAAAAAAAGAAACTGGTCGCGGACTGATCAGAGTGCAGGATTTACCGCTTTACTCATTGCAGTAAGAACGCGAATTGTTTCGATATACCGCGGAGCACATATAGCGAAAATATTTTATAGTTTATGGGGGTTTAACGTCCCAAAGCGATTCATGCTATGAGGGACGCCTTAGTGAAGGGCTCCGGAAATTTCGACCACCTGGGGTTCTTTAACGTGCACTGGCATCGCACAGTACACGGGCCTCTGGAACTTCGCCTTCATCGAAATTCGACCGCCGCGTCCGGAATCGAACCCGCGTATTTCGGGCCAGCAGCCGAGCGCCATAACCACCGAGCCACCGCGGCATAACCACCCACAAAAGTTATGTGCTGGGAACACCGTTTCCACCTGCCTCATTTCGTACGATAACCCTTTTAAACGCCTGCTCTTTACACGAAATGAGCTGCCAGTCTGGAAAGTCTCGGGCAACAGCAGTGTTTCCTTGCTCGCCGACGTTATTGTCGGCACACAAAACGATCCAAGTGACTTCCACACACTGGGGCTGACGAATGAGAAAATAAGGTAATGAACATAGGGAAAAGTCGAACGGGTGTTGGGGAGAGAAGTGATATTCGACAGTACTAACCGCGTTCCTATACTGTGATCTGTTTACGCAAAGAGTCAGCTGCGCGCCCCTCAGGATCATCTTCACATTAGTGTTCCTTTATATTCTTATACTCGTCCGCTGCTCTACCAACGCGTATAAGGTACAGGAACACTAATGTGAAGATAGTCCCGAGGGGCGCGCCCCTGCCGCTGGGCAGGTGCAGGGCAGGGTTAATTGGAGAGACATGGGAGAGGCCTTTGCCCTGCAGTGGGTGTAGTCTGGCTCATAATGATGATGATGATGATGATGAAATGCTTATACAGGAACACTACTTCACATACGCAGATAACGCCCCCTGCGGACGTAGATCACAGCAGTGGATGAAGGATAGCTCTATTCCGAAACTCTCTGTTGTTGGCCGCAGCCTACGGTTTTTATCAACCACAGTCCTCCTCTACAGCCTCTCCTATTCTTTCCAGAGCTTTTGAACGCGAGAGCGTTAGTACCCCCCAGTAGGAAAAAAACTGTCCGACGTCGGCGACCGTTTGAAGCCCCGCAGCCGGAGCCGCTCCAACAACACAGGTGGACCACCTGGGTCACGTGACCTTTTGGCGTCATCAGAACCTGTTCACTTGATTGTGAACAAACTGACCACCATAGCAGGTAACAGTTAAATGAATGGTTGTTCGCTCGGGAAGAGCCATCTGGTTCTCACAAGCCCCACTGGTGGCAGCACCTGCCATCGCAGGGCAGTGGCGCGTCGCTTAACCACTGCGTCTCTGCGCTAGGAGGTATGAAGACTCCCAGGGAATATGACTGTAAAGTCGAGAATTACCGATTCCGCACATATGGGCATTAACCCATTAACGCCGTGGCGTAATACCCTTAAGGCGGAGCTTAAGTGTACCCTCCAGTTTTTTCACTGCAGTTGCTCTGCATATGGTAACGACACAAGCGGGAAATAAGTGTTCACATGAGTTCATCGATTCTGGCACTCAAAAGTTAATAACCAGGGGTCCCGGATGCGCGAAACGTTGTATTGAGAGCTTCGGCACAACTGCGGCCATCTGAGAATTCTTAAACGGGCAGCGAAATCATCACCAGTGTGCGAGTGTTCTTGCGTTCTGCCTCCACTCATACGCGGCCGCAGTGGCCAGGTATCAAACCTGTGATGATGGTGATTAAAAGTTTACTACACCCAAAGAATAGAGCCAACCAATGCGGCCTCCAATGCGTGCTGGACGATCCAGCGCTGTTGGGCTGGATCGGGGGTGCGCACGAGGGACTCCCAAGTGGCAGGTGTTTGCGAGCCGCCTGTATAACTGTGATACAACAACATCTTGTGAAGTAGTGTGGCAGTCTAGTAACAGTCTTTTCAACCGTGGGGAGAGTAAGGTCGTATATGGTTTGGTGTATAGCCAAGGATGGCGTTCTTCTGCTGAGCAGCAGAACGCCACAGCCCTCGTGATACAGGTTCGTGCGTCGCTGTGTTTGCAGGAGGTGGGGAGGGGGGGGGGGGGGTGAATCCAAGTGGCGCCTCTCGAGGTCCCCCTTAAGTTCCGGAGCCATTGAGGCGGTGTTTCCGCTGCCCTCCGCATCCAGTACCAACAATGGCGGTCGGGATGGAATCAGCTTGGACCCATCGTTACTCTGTACTGAAAGCTCTGAGCAGCTGACGCCGCTGAAAGCGACGCTTTCCGTCAATTACCAGTGCGCTACCATTGGTTAAGCACCGATAACAATGACACAACCTGGTGCCTGCCGTCGCTGTTTACGAGCAAGCGCTGTAAACTAGCGTGTTTTATAAAGATACAAAGAAAGAGAGCCAGAACAAGGCAGAAATGACAAGTTGTTCTCAAACAACTTCGCGCTTGAAGAGCTGCTTCGTATCCGAGTGTTGCTGTAGTCGGTTTGCCACAAGCTCAGCTAAAATAGAACGCGAGAGATTATTATCGTTATTTATACCTTATTTGAATTCTTAAGCTTAGCTGCTCCAAAGCATTTACTGCATCTAATATGTTATGACCGGCATGTTTATTGCCTACCTTCCGAAGAAGAACAGCTGTGAATCACTGCAGCGCTTGTGTTGTGTGGTCAACGATCTTGTTACCTGGCTCTATCTTTGGCTGACTCGCTGCTGCATGTGTACAAGTGCTGTAGGTATAGACCAGGACAATTTAGCATAAAATGTGTGTATGGCCAAAGTGACGACAGTCATCTCTTTTTCATCTTTGAGAATTCGCAGTTCAAGGCAAGACTGCCGACTCACGAGGTTGCTTATAATAGTCTAGAAATCCCCGCAGGGTTTTGGCAGGCAAAAGATGCAGCGACGACAGTTTCGCTGGCGTTCCAGGTGCTTGTTAGCACCGTGCTGGTGCCCCTTAATGCACAGACGGTTGTTCGTTTTTGTTGTGAAAAATACGTCGCTGTGGTGGAAAATAATTATACACGAAAACGGATAACAGTGCGTTGGATTACTTGATAAGTAAGCCAGATTTCATGACTATCTAGTGAACATCGAGCATCTGCCTTATCTTTGGGGTCTGCGCCAGACCTTGCGGAAGAAGACAGACTGCTGCAGATGCCACACAGATCACTTCACTCCGAAAACATTCGCATCAGTAAACCGAGATGGGTTGTTTCTTTATTTGTCTTTTTTCTACACGCTCGAAAAATCTTTCACAAGGAACGTGTACCACAGTGACAAGAGATCTAATTTTACCTGGACGTTTCCGATCATTTTAATAAGAAAGCTGTGTGCGTGCTTTGTGCGATGGCGACCTCACCCACTTTTATATCAAGAAAGCATAGACCCTAGCTCCAATGAACGTCACAGAGCTTTTGCTCGAAAAAAAAAATTCCCAACGGTTTTCAACCCACCCTTGAGCTCAGAGTGGGGCCAGGACCCTCCGAATGATGAAAACATTCTTCAAGTGGCACTATTTTGAACAAGGACTTTTGTCTGGGCTAGACGGTGCATAGCTATAATTGACGGAAACCACAGCGTGTTACTTCTTGTCATCGTTCTTTGCGCACTGTGGTTTCCGTCAGTTGACATTATTTCAACCAGTGGTCGTGTCCAAAATCAACGACACAGGCTCTAAATATGCTCATAACTGAAGATTTTTTAGCAAGACTACCAAAATGGTGCAATGAGATGGAACGCGTGCAGACAGTCTGTCGGTATCTTTCTTCAACGTAACAGTTTTTACCCTTAATTCTCATCCCTTTCCGGTCAGACGTTGCATAATCTATCCATCGTCTTGAGAACTACGCTGCATTATCGTTCTCCAAAAACCGGTAGACGTGTTCCGCACGAAATGCGATCACTCGAGCTCTTAAATTTGGCAGCTGGTTACAGTGGATGGCGTAGGCGTTAACTGCCGCGCATTCCGTGAAAACGCTCCGTGGATGCAGATTCGGCCGTGTGGAGCTAGTGGCTTCCAAAGCCCACGTTCAGTTTCAAAGTTTCAAAGTTTATTCAGAAATAATTACAAATGTTACGTTTATAAAGAAGGTTACAAAAAGGAGTCCCAAAGTTTGGCACTGTAGTGGGACCTCTATGCATACGCAAAAAAGGACAAATAGCAACATGAAGCAGCATTGCATATCAATACAAACTTGTTAGCGATATTTAAAGAATACAATATTATGAAGTGTAAACAACAAATGCATTAAAAAGTGAAGTTTCGATGAGAGAGCAAGACCAGATAGATATGGTGTGGATTAAAACAGCTTCCTGATCAAGAGTAAAGAATGAACGAGCGGAGTTTACGCTTAAATGACGATACAGATGACACTGTTTTAATGCTATGAGGCAATGAATTCCATAGTTTTATTAAAGAAAACCCGACAGTCTGCATTCCACAGTTAGTTCGAACTTTTTGTAGGGCGAAATTAATGTGGAATGCAAATCTAGTAGGGTTACGGTTGAGCAGTTCTTGGGTGCGTATGTACCGTAGAAGGTTATGGTTATTTAACAAAAGATAAGGAAATATGTCAAGGCTAAATTTAAAGGCGAACGTATACTGGCCCGTATTTTGCGGCACGAGAACAAGCATCGAAAGTTGCTTACGAACTTGACAAAGGGTCCCGGGCCATGCGACCAGTAGCACCGACATGCGACCAGTAGCACCCGGGCGTAGCGTTTCACGTCCGCATCCGAACACCGGCGCGTGCAGAGTGAGCCAGCAGCATGCGAACGCCGCCGGCATCGGCGCAGCAGCTGCAGCTGTTTCAGCACATGTGCAAACAAATTACGACGCCCTGGCGTGATGCTGCTCGCTCCTCGGCAGCTCTCGAAGCTAGAGACGGAAACAAAATAGGAATGCATCGGGTCTCCGCATGCAAGACTAGGTCCTGCTTAACGAGATAGAGATAGGTAAAGAACATCTGCAGCGAAAGAAAGCTATATCAATAAAGAGTTGGCTGTGGAGATATGACGCTCTACAACTGAGCACAAGGTCATGGGTGCGAGTGCACTCTCACCGGTCGCATTTTGAAGAAGAGGAAGTGCAGAAACGCCTGTGTATTGAGAGTTCCACGCAATCTGACGCTTTTATCGAATTAAATAAACTTTTCCAGGGGTCAATTTTTTACAATCGGTCATTTTGAAGAAACGAGTTGAGCGAAATCGCGAAGAAAAATTTTACGGACAGTGTTTCCGGTCGCAGTACCGCTCAAAACAGAAAAAAAAATGTTCAGGTTTTTTTTTTTCACCGAGTGATACTCCTAATAGAATTTAGTTCCTCGTATGAACACGAGCTATCCTCCTCTGATTCAGACTCGGTAACTGGTATACGTAATCCGAGTCGGAAGAGCTATCGCTCTCACCACCTGAAGAGAAGATGGAGAGCAGTAACACTCCGTTAGTGTCGGTTATAAAAAACCAAGCACAGTGCCAATCAAGATAACATTCAACTTTTGAGCACCTCCACAAGACCGGACAGCACAGGACGATAAACCGAAGCCACACAGGCACGTCATTGTAAACCGCACGAAGAGCTAAAAATCCAGTTTACTTCTCTTTGTCTCTGTAAGAAGGTTGCACTAACAGTTCTTATAACACTTCTTGCAAGTTGTAGGAGCTGGCAGCCCCTCCCGGTGAGTTTTCAGTATAGCGTGAACTTTCAAGTAGAATATCGCCGGCGTACACGTCGCGAAAATCCTGCGGAACGGAAATCCGCTGCCGTATATGTCCGGCAAAAACCCTCAAAAGGATAAAGATCACCGAGGCGGCAGAGAACATCACCGAGGAGGTGTAGGCAAGCTTTTAGCAGGTGTTTTGTACGCAACCTTTATTACTGCTCTAAACTTGCGCACTTCTCTCCGACTTTCCTCCTGTCTTTTTTACGACGCCCCCCTCCCCCTCCTCCACGGCCGACGTTTAGGTGCGGACCACAAGTTAGAAGTTACGCTTACGCTGATACTATATGCGCACCTTTCTTATTCATTTAGATAAAAAAAACCCAACCTAACTTAACTTACGCCCTCCGCTATCCGCCGTGAATCTCGCTGTCGCCGTTATTCGGCGTGGTAGCCTTTCGCCCTCAGGCCAAAGTAAACCTGACACAGGCGATCCAGGAAGGTATATTTCACCGGAGAGAACAAAAAGTCAGCTATTCTTCGTTCATTTTCTTTCATTATTTGAATGGGGGACAAGGTGACCGCGCGAGGTTATAAAGGGTTAACGCTTCATTAATCGTGTGAAGTAACGCCTCGTCCGGGGAGGAGATTGTAGCATGGTGTTACCGTAGCAGCAGCCGTTCCAGCACGTGACGGGATTCTGTGGCTTGCTTCCGATATTTGCATAGCTTCGCAATGGCGGCGCGGACCGCGTAAGGCGGCTATGCGAAATAACTGAGCTTTGGAACGCTTTGACAGCTTTGACAGCAACGTGCGTGCGTGCGTGCGTGCGTGCGTGCGTGCGTGCGTGCGTGTGTGCGTGCGTGTGTGTGTGTGTGTGTGTGTGTGTGTGTGTGTGTGTGTGTGTGTGTGTGTGTGTGTGTGTGTGTGTGTGTGTGTGTGTGTGTGTGTGTGTGTGTGTGTGTGTGTGTGTGTGTGTGTGTGTGTGTGTGTGTGTGTGTGTGTGTGTGTGTGTGTGTGTGTGTGTGTGTGTGTGTGTGTGTGTGTGTGTGTGTGTGTGTGTGTGTGTGTCATCGTCATTATCACTAACTTTATTTCCACACTGTGGGGCTGACACCGCTGCTTTAGACGGCAGCCAGGATATCGTAGGCGCTGGCAGCGTCCTCGGCCAGTTGCATGATATTTGCTTGAGTCTCCGGGTAGGAGCTGACTAGGTAGGTGTCCCGCTGGTCCTTAGACGACTTTATCGATAATGCCTCAGAGGGAGTCCGAGGGCATTCCCATATTATATAGTCGAGCGTGGCCCTATCTTTACATCTTTCACACTTTTCTGAGAATTGTTCTGAGGTGGGAATCCCGAGAGAAAAGGATGTTCCATCATATAGACAGTCAGGAAGGTGTCTCATTTGTAACCGACCTAGACATAAGGCTGAAGATTGTCGCTTTAAGCCATAACAGCTTTACTGCGTCTATTGCTGGAAAACAGGGCATGATGTAAGCTCCTGCTCCAAGAAGCACGAAAACCAGAAGCAATCGTCTTGTTTATTTATTCATTTATTACAGATACCTGCAGCGCCCGAAGGCATTATTGCAGGCATTATTGTTCAGCCACAGAGTGTTGCGCCTGAAACGGTGTCCACAACAGCAGATAAGCTTGAACCAGCTGAGGATAAAGTGGTGGTCGGACTTGTCCGGAAAAAAAGCCTGCAGACGCACAGCACATGCCTGTCCTAGAGGGAGAGCTCCGTGGCCTACCCGTACGTGTTTTACGGGACGCGGAGAGCAATAGTTTCTGACTCTGCTCTCCCCGGATCGAGATCTACGGTGTTCCTTGTTGATGGCAGTAGTCTGGAAGTTCCCGAGGCAGGAGTCTATATCGATTCCCCTTATTTCACTGGCTCGGCCCTGGTAAAGTGCATGGAGACACCACTGTACGATGTCATAATTGGAAATATACCTGAGGCCGGTGAGCCGTCAAATCCTGATATTAATTAGAAGAAGTCGGAGGGCGTTGCTAAATTATTGTCCTGGCATAGTCAATGACGAGGTTGCCAGTGAAAATGGTGAGGGCGAAGGCCCAAAAGTGGTGTTGGCTGGAAAGGAAGTTTCTGGACGAAGGAGGGAAAATACTGCTTTAAGCGTTCGTACCATGAGGTTCACCAAGGAAATGCTAGAAACAGAGCAGAGACGATGAGTCATTGAAGGCGTGTTGGGTGAAAGTAGGAAAGGCGTTCCATGGCGAGCGCGGCACATCGCACTCGTATTCTGTTGAAAAGGGTTTGCTGTGTCGCCTCGTATCATCTCGCCTCTGGCAGAGAGGTTCGACAGGTAGTACTTCCCAAGTCTTGCCGATCACAAGTGTTAAGGCTTGCTTGCCCACGATAGCCCGATGACGGGGCATCAGGGAATTAAGAAGATTACAGATCGAGTTCTGCAAGAATTCTATTGGCCAGGAGTGCAGGAGGAGATTAAGAGATATGTCAAGTCGTGCGACTCCTGCCAAAGGACGCGCCCGAAAGGCAAAGTAGGGAAATCTTCGTTGGGACGCATGCCTCTTATCGACACTCCATTTGATCGGGTCGCTGTCGATATTGTCGGTCCGCTGTCGCCCACATCGGTGAAAGGGAATATATATGTTCTCTCGTCGATTTTGCCGCGCGGTATCCCGACGCCGTGGCTCTGCCAAAGATAAGATTCAGCGACCGTGGCAGAAGGTTTGGTGGAGATGTTTTCACGAATAGGTTTTCCGGGAGAGATCCTTTGTGACCAGGGCTGCTGTTTCACTTCCGAAATGATGAGGGAGCTCAGTAATCTCTTGGCGGTGAAACATCTCAGCACGACCCCTTACCATCCAATGTGCAATGGGATGGTGGAGAAATTTAACGGCACACTCAAGTAGATGCTGCGGAAGCTCAGTCAGGAGCAGCCAAAACGTAGGATCATTATATCGCTCCACTTCTGTTCGCATACAGAAAGGTGCCGCAGGCAAGTCTCGGGTTTTCTCCGTTTGAGTTGATATTTGGACGACATGTGCGAGGAACACTCGCAGTCCTGAGAGAGCTCTGTACAAGGGAAGAGCTGGGAGAAGACACGAAGGCGACATATGGTTACGTTCTCGATCTAAGAGAACGTCTCGAGCAAACTGTGAGAGCGGCGCATCAAAATTCGTTGCGTGCCCAACAGTCTCAGAAGAGATATCATGACAGGAACAGGAAGAAGCGGCATTTAAGGGTCGGAGATCGTGCCCTCATTCTTTTGCCGAGTAGCCACAATAAACTACTAATGCAGTGGAAAGGTCCATTTGTGGTTTGTGGAAAAAAGAACGACGTGGATTATTTAATCGACTTGGGCCACACTAAGAAGCTATTCCACATCAAAATGCTCAAACGGTACGAAGAGCGTGCGTCCCAAGAGACCATGCAGGTGTCTTCTTTTCACGTAATCGAAGAAGTTGACAGGATAAGAAAACGTAGGCGCTGATTACATGAGTGGTTTATGCTCAATGTTCAGTGCTGCTAATAATAATAATAATAATAATAATAATAATAATAATAATAATAATAATAATAATAATAATAATAATAATAATAATAATAATAATAATAATAACAATAATAATAATAGGTTTTTGGGGAAAGGTAGGTAGGTAGGTAGGAAAAACTTTATTGAAAATGCCGGCAACCGACGGTTTGACGCGTCGTGACGTTGGCCAAGCGTCGACCCGGGGTTATGCCCTCCTCTGCACTACCCCCGTTCGGCCCGTTTGTGGTGGGTCGTGAGGCTTGTGCTTTTCGAGCGCACCCCGGGCCTGCTGGACGGCCCATAGTTGAATGTCCTTGTCTGCAGACTGCACTGCACTTTGAAGTTCGGGCGGGTATATCCTGGAGGTAGCCTCGGTCGGGAACCTGGCACAGTCCCACATGATGTACCATTGGTCCGCCGGACCAGCTGCACAAACATTGCACACATCGCTCGGATAGAGTTCTGGGTGAAGTACGTGTAGCACTGCCGGGGCGAGGAGTGGAAATGGCGCAGTATCTGTCTCATATATCTTTGGACACCTGAACCGCGCCGTAAGGGAAGGGATAAAAAAGGGAGTGAAAGAAGAAAGCAAGAATAGGTGCCGTAGTGGAGGGCTCCGGAATAATTTCGACCACCTGGGGATATTTAACGTGCACTGACATCGCACACCACACGGGCGCCTTAGCGTTTTTCCTCCATAAAAACGCAGCCGCCGCAGTCGGGTTCGAACGCGGGAACTCCGGATCAATAGACGAGCGCCCTAACCACAGAGCCACCGCGGCGGGGCTGCTGCTATCTGGTGTGTTTGCAATGGTCGCCTGTGCAAAAGTAGTCCAGGGGCCAGATTACGCAACTGTGGCAAATTCTGTCACAAGTTATTGACAGTGACGTCAAAGTGACGACACGATGAGACGTCACCACGTGACGCAACGAGGAATCAGCCAATTACAGCAGGGCGGCGCCCCGAGAGCATTCGAGGGGCCGTCTGCTAAATTTTTTGTAAAAAGAAATAATAAATAGCAACAATGAAAATAACTAATATTTTATTTTGCCATAACATTGTTAAAGTCCGAAAATATTAAGCAAAACAAAAAGTGTTCGAAGTTGCGCTAATAAATTGGCTGGTGGGTAACTTTTGCTGTCGCGGGGATGCGCTGACGGCGGTAAAACGTCAAGCCGCTTTGCACGAAAGCAGCCGATTCTACGCCGTGTTTATTGTTTGTTACGCGGCGTCTGAAGTCAAGATACTGTGCGGTTGACCTAAGTACGCAGAAAAAATTTCAACGAATGCAGTGAAGGCTACGTGCCTACCGAGCGAACTTGCAAGAAGCGCTTGGTACGAAATCGACGAAGACAACTTGTTGAAGTGTGTTTTTCGCCTCTTCCGATCGATGACAAAAATGCCAAAAGGTGAGGTGTTGCAGTGTGCCCGCTGCCTCGAGAAATCCCGGCTGGGGTCGCCATTTGCCCGGCAAATAAGTCCTCGGGCTATGTTATCGGCGGCCTCATTTCCGGGATTGCCAGAGTGAGCCGGCACCCACACGAGCTCAATACGCCTATCGGGATTTAGGGTGCACATTCTCAATATCTGCCACGCGGGGGGATGGACGCGTCCGCGGGCGAAGTTAAGAACGGCTGTTTTGGAATCGCTAAGTATATAAGCCGCATTGGTTTGGGCAATGGCTATTGCTATAGCTGCTTCCTCTGCTTCTTCCGGGGTACAAGGGGGGTCTATGAAATGGGTAAATGGGGGGGCTGCTGGATGGTAAGCCACAGCTACTGAACGGTCTGGACCACATGCGGCGTCCACCCAGCGCACATCCTCTGAAGTGCCATATTCTTTATGAAGAGCTTTGGCTCGCGCGACGCGGCGGGATTGATTGTATTCAGGGTGGACATTCTTAGGAAGGGGTTTCAGGATAAGCGCGGTGTGTATGGCGCGAGGGAGAGAGATGAAGTCTGTCGTGTGGGCCGGTATGCGAATTCCCAGAGAATCCAGTATATATCGTCCGGTTTCCGTGCCAGCCAGACGAAGGTACTGTGTGTAGCGATGTGCATCTATAAGTTCTTGTATAGTGTTGTGCATTCCTAATTTGAAGAGCCTGTCCGTGCTAGTGCTCTTTGGTAGGTTTAGCGCTGCTTTGGTAGCCATGCGGATTAGAGCATTGATCTTGTCTTTATCCGCACAGGAGAGGTTCAGGTAAGGAGTGGCGTAAAGAATGCGGCTAAGCACAAAGGCATGCAGCACCTTGAGATTGTCTGCTTCGTCTAGACCGGCTCGTGAATGTGAAACCCTTCTAAGAAGATGGATGACGGAGTAAGTGGACTGTTTTAGTGCTTTCAGGGTAAGGTTGTTTTCCCCCGTGTCCTGTAAGTGCAGGCCAAGAATGCGGAGGGTAGGTGTTTGCGGTATGGGAGTGTCATGCAGGTAGATCATGATGGGGGAGGTAGGGACGCGCCGCGGGCGGATTATGAGAAGTGCCGATGAGAGGTGCACAAAGGATCCTCAGAGGATTTGTGAACGCGGTGCGTCGACAGTGGTGCGTCGGACAGCGGAGCGCTGTTTCTAAAATTTCATTGAAAATTGGTTTTCGGGGAAAGTAAATGACGCAGTATACCTGTTTGACATGTCTACCAATACGTCCAGCTATGTACAAAGCGCGTAGTGGGCTAGTGGTAGTAGTGCTATTAGTAGCAGTGTTTATTCGGAAATAAAAAGAAATATATAAATCAAAAGGAAGGAAAAGATTTTTGCTTGCCTCGTCGTCTGCCATCACTACGGTGGCACCTGATCTGGGCAGCGGAAATAAAGGATAGCAGGCAGAATGGAGAAATGAAATAAAAGAGGTGAGGGGACAGGAAGAGACGATAGGGGGGAGGTAGCATATACAAATATACTATTTACACAATAATACATATATACAGGCTGCACGCGTAACCGCGTTTTTTTTTTAATTTGCACTCTACGACGTAAATAATGTACGCTTTGTCGTACCACCTACCTTGTACAGACCGCCCCGGCATATCATTCACAGCTTTTGAAAGACAAAACCTCTATCGAATAATCAGAAACACCTCGTGATTTAGTTACACACCCAGGCCTTCGACTTTTTCTTTTTTTTTAATATTAACAACTGCATTAAAAAAAGAGGCTGGTCAGTTGAGTGCCGCACGCACTGACTGGGTGCACTGTACGTTGGGATTAGCGGACATAGTGAGATATCGGTCACGTTTTTACGACTAATTAGACAAATTTTGTTGTTTCTTGATCTTACTTTCAACTGCAATTTTGAGAAGTGTTTTGATTAGAGATTAATACATGAGAGAAATAGGAAAATATTGTATGAAAGCGTTTGTCATCCATGACGTCTCATCGCAATGTGAAAATATACAGGCTGCCGCACCTGTATACTTAGCAATCCGTACACTTCTCCAAATGGAAACAACGCATCCCGTCAGACAGCCGCGATAAGAAAGCCGCCAACGTCAGCCGCAGATGAGTTTCCCACTGGCGCCCCTGCGGTCACTGAACCCTTAATGTGTGCCCCCCGCGAGGAATCACAAGCTGCTTGGAAATTTTCCCGACGTAACTAACATGTCCGCGGAAAGCTGACATCTCGGCTCTGGAACTGAATTGATAGTCTGAACTCCCCGAACATATCCCAGTGTATACGTTTGTACGACGCTTGACAAGTCTGCTTTCCTGCGCTGATGACATCTTGACAAAAAAAGTCAATAGGATAGTGAGCGCACCGTGGAATTCGAAACCGATCTGTCACTGAAATGCGGCATCTTTTCCGGGTGTGGAGGAAGTAATGAATTCTTTAGGGCATTGGCGTGCCAGAAAAGCAGGGGGCGCCAGTAGACGACCACCGGAAGCCTAGTGCGCGTGGTTGGCCGCTTGGCGCCATAAAGCAACGGACCACAAACGGGACCACAAAAATCCAAATTCCCCCAGCTAGCTATCTCAACAAAGCGTTAAGTAAGGTGTAGAATGGAAAGCTTTTAAGTTTTGGCTCCCGTTCATGGTCGGCACTCGAGTAGACGTTCTCGTCCCGTTCAGATTTAGCAGATAAAGGTTCGAACCGGTTTCTTTTACATCTTATTTATATTTTCTGAGAGGACCAATAAAAGGGTTCGAACCGGTTTACTGCACGGGCACAAGGACACACGGAAGGGAAGAAACTGATAAGACTCCCAGGCGTTCCGCAGTTCCTTGGCGCAGCAGCTATGACTTAGATGCTGCGCAAATAACTGCCTTAAACCCTCTGATGCCCGGCGCATAGCCTATGATAAATACTGTGCAAAAAATGTGCTAACTTTCATTTCTGCTCGCATAACTATACATTAAATGCTAATATACTTGAAGAAACGCCTTTCCAACACATTTATTAAAGCAAGGCCAAAGTGTCAGCTAGCTGCCAGAGATGCAGCAGGCGTGCTGAAACATATACTCATGCAAAAGCTAATCTTAATCGCAAAGCATCCCACAATTTCTGTGTTCGTAATGCTGCACGGGCCGATAATGGCACAGCTTTCAATTTCGTTTTTGATTTACTGTATGCGCCCGCCGCGGGGGCTCAGTTGTTAGGACGCTCGGCTACTGATCCGGAGCTCCCGGATTCGAACCCGACCACGGCCGCTGCGTTTCGATGGAGGCGAAACGCTAAGGCGCCCGTGTGCTGTGCGATGTCAGTGCACGTTAGAGATCCCCAGGTGGTCGAAATTATTCCGGAGCCCTCCACTACGGCACCTCTTTCTTCCTTTCTTCTTTCACTGCCTTCTTTACCCCTTCCCTTACGGCGCGGTTCAGGTGTCCGCCGATATATGAGACAGATACTGCGCTATTTCCTTTCCCTCAAAAACCAATTTCAAACCAATTTACTGTATGCACCTAGTCATCTCATCAAAATTAGCTAAAGCTATTTATGATATAGTTACGTTGTACTTAATATATTCTGATTTTTTTTTACAGTTCTGCAGTGAAGGAGCCAGTAGTGATGAAATCATTAAAGTTCCAAACTTTTATCCCACGTTTACAATGTCTGCATATTTGGAATGAAGCCTTTAACGGAGACACGGTTCTCACCGAGCGCCTACAGCTGGCCACATAAAATGTCCGCGACGTCTGTGCAGAAGTGGTTGTGGCGTTTTTATAAAAATAAAAGGAAAAATATAGCAGCCGGCATCGTTATAACTACCATATATTAATAATAATAATTGGTTTTGGGACACTTGAACCGCGCCGTAAGGGAAGGGATAAAGGAGGGAGTGAAAGAAGAAAGGAAGAAAGAGGTGCCGTAGTGGAGGGCTCCGGAATAATTTCGACCACCTGGGGACCTTTAATGTGCTCTGACCTCGCACAGTACACGGGCGTCTTAGCGTTTTCCCCCCATAAAAACGCAGCCGCCGCGGTCAATATATTTCTCAGAAACCTGATGTGCGGCCAGCGGGGGGTCAAAAACTCCAGGCATAAAAAAAACTGTTTACATCGATGGGAGTCGAACTAGAATCAATTTGTCCAAATAAGACCAATTCGGGCTCATGAATCTCATAGGGTCATTCACTGGGTTGTTCTAGTCCAGCTGGGCGATCCAATCGGGTTCCCAATAAAACAGAAGTTTTCAATCGGTTCTAAATACATATGGAAATTTTCCAATTTTCCAACACAGCTGGACCCACCGATTTTTTCCCCCTCAGAGGAGACAGAAGGATATATGACGACAGAAACGAAAGCAGAGGGGATTGTATTTACAAAAATATCAGCTTATTGCGTGCTCTGATAAAATGAACGGAACTTCTCGCACGCACATGTCCTCCACAGTTGCGTGAGGCATGCGAGAGCAGAAAGTGCCGAAATGCCGTTGTCGCCGCTAGGAAGTTAGGCGGTATATTAGGAACGATTGTTCCTCTGCCACGTTTTTCGTTGCTCGGAAACGTGGGAAGCATTTCTAAAAAAAAAATAACAGAGGGCACTTATAACTGTTCAGGTGCTGTGAAGGCGAAAGCATTAGTGTGTCATCGTGATCGTTCGACATCGACGCAGGTTGCGTGCTAATAATAATAGTTGGTTTTCTGGGGAAAGGAAATGGCGCAGTATCTGTCTCATATATCGTTGGACACCTGAACCGCGCTGTAAGAGAAGGGATAAAGGAGGGAGTGAAAGAAGAAAGGAAGAGAGAGGTTCCGCAGTGGAGGGCTCCGGAATAATTTCGACCACCTGAGGATCTATAAGGTGCACTGACATCGCACAGCACACGGGCGCCTTAGCGTTTTTCCTCCATAAAAACGCAGCCGCCGCGGTCGGGTTCGAACCCGGGAACTCCGGATCAGTAGCCGAAGTTCCCGGGTTCGATCCCGACCGAGGTTGCGTGCTGAGCAATGAAACGAAGCATACGGGAGGTGTGGGGTTCGATCCCCAGTGCTGCCGGATACCCACCGGTGATACAATGAGTACAAGCTTTCCCCTGGCCTGGTGCTCGGCTTACCAGGGGTGAAATGCTTGGAAAATGGGTCTTTGACCCCAATTTGAGTAATCGAAAATGCCTTGTGCCATGGCGCTCTTTGGCTGCCCTTGCGCCATAAAAATTCATTGTCATTATCAGAACTGAAACGAAGATGCGCCTCCGAACGCTGAGACCACAAAAGTCCGATTGAAACAATTGGACACTCGGTTGGAATACCTGTCGCGAGATATAGCCTCCAAACTGACTAAGAGGCGAATGCCAGCCATATACAACGAAAAATATATGACACCACCCGCAACGGTGTACGACGAACGGCTGCGTAACAATTTTGATATGAAAATTGGTTTCGGAGGAAAGGAAATAACGCAGTAACTGCCTCACGTCTTCGTGGACACTTCAACCGCGCCTTAAGGGAAGAGATAAAGATGATGATTATGGATTTTTATGGCGCATGGGCATCTATGGCCAAAGAGCGTCATGGCACAAGGTATTTTCGATTTCTCAAGGTGGGGTCGAAGACCCATTTCCCAAGCATTTCGCCCTAAATAAGCCGAGCACCAGACCAGGGGAAAGCTTGCACCCATTGTATCACCAGTGGGTACCCGGCGGCACTGGAGATCGAACCCCGCACCTCCCGCATGCGAGGCGGATGCTCAACCACTTGGCATACAATTGAAGTTGCGTATGTCGTCGGTTCGAATCCCTGTCGCAAGCTGGCCTCCAACTTGCGCCACATTCAGGTCAGCCAGTGGGGTTGGGGGCGGGATAAATACAGAAGAACGACATTTATATGATTGCCTGAAATGGCGGTGCTCGACTAGCTGTGCACGTCGTACGGCTGCTTGATGACATCACCCTATTTTTATTGCCCTCGCTGGGATTTTTTGTACCATCTGCGAGCACACGGCAATGGCTTTTCTCGTAATGTGATTAGTGGTGCTTTGGCGTCAAAATGGTGGCAGAAGCGCTCAGCTGGAATCTACCGAACAAGCCCAGCCAACCGCAACAGTTCCGACCATCGCTAGCAGCATTACCGCAAGCAGTGCCGTCGCTCCATGCATTATCGAATTGACACCGCGCCGTGAGGGTGGCGGCAGGCTAGCAAGTATTCTGTAATGACCATACGTGGACCTAACTACACCACTGCAATCTACAGGAGCCGGAGAGACCGTACGAAGTTGCGTTAGAGGACGAGATACCGTTCTTCCGTCAACGACGGCCGATCATTACAAATACGGCTCCATTTTGTAGCGCGTAGAGAAAATGACCTTCAAAGAACCGCAGCTAGTTGCTATGCGCCGTACCATGTGACGCGCCGCGCTACCGTGGCTATTCTAGTTCACTGTAACGTGGCTGACGCGGAGAGCTGGCGGCACTCGCATCTAATCACGTGACTCGTCAGTGGCTCGCCGCCGCGCTACAGTAGCCACGCGCTCGCTTCGCCTCACAGCTGAGCCTAACCACGTGACTCACGTTCGCCTAAATATAAATGCGGGCGTTGCTTGGTGTCCTACAGAGCTATGGAAGAGCCACGGGCGGGTCCCAGCCGTGAGACTGTATCGACGACGACAGGTAGAGTCGGACCACCCTGCAGATTCTGGGCGCCGAGAACTGTCTAACCATGCTTAACCAAGCTTTCGCTCCGTATAACTAGGCTCAGCCGAATTGAACCTCAGCCATTTTTTTTCTGGCCACTTTACAGTACACGCATTGCAGCTTTTTCATTCTCACCTGGGTGCCATTCGTGTAAGTGTGGTGTTTCGCTGGGTCTGTTAATCAGCATCATCATCATCAGCCCTACTACACCCACTGCAGGGCAAAGGCCTCTCCCATGTCTCTCCAATTAACCCTATCCTTTGCCAGCTGCATCCACCCTTTGCCTGCAAACTTCTTAATCTCATCCGCCCATCTAACCTTCTGCCGCCCCCTGCTACGCTTACTTTCTCTTGGAACCCACTCCGTTACCCTTAAAGACCAGCGGTTATCTTGCCTTCGCATTACATGCCCTGCCCAAGCCCATTTCTTTCTCTTGATTTCGACTAGGACGTCATTAACCCGTGTTTGTTCCCTCACCCACTCTGCCCGCTTCCGATCTCTTAACGTTACACCTATCATTTTTCTTTCCATGGCTCGCTGCGTTGTCCTTAACTTAAGCTGAACTCTTTTCGTTAGCCTCCATGTTTCTGCCCCGTAGGTGAGTACCGGTAAGATTATGCTGTTGTACACTTTCCTCTTGAGGGAAATTGGTAAACTGCCACTCATGATCTGCGAGAATTTGCCATATACGCTCCACCCCATTTTTATCCTTCTAGTTATCTCCCTCTCATGATCCGGATCAGCTGTCACTACCTGCCCTAAGTAGACGTATTCCGGCACCATTTCTAGGCTCTCGCTGCCAATTGTGAACTGTTGTTCCCTTGCTAGGCTGTTGAACATTACCTTGGTTTTCTGCATGTTAATTTTTAGACCCATCGATCTGCTCTGCCTGTCTAACTCGTTGATCATGATTTGCAGTTCACCTCCTGAGTGACTCAGCAAGGCAATGTCATCGGCAAATCTCAGATTATTTAGGTATTCTCCATTTATTCTTATTCCCAACTCTTCCCAATTCAGGCCTCGAAATACCTCCTGCAATAGGGGGAGATAAATACGTTCTCCCCGCTTAACCGCGGCTGACACAGTTCAAAACCGCCAGAACCCACCGCGTGATCGCGTACGCTATACCGAGTGCACGCCGACCACGGCGGGCCTTGCTCTGAGGGAACAAACGAACGACACATTGGCTGAAACAAACAGGTATTTATTGCTACAACAATAACGCCAGCTAGCAACAAAATACGCTCAGGAATAGAGGCCGTCCGACTCAGTGCGAATGTTCGCCCACGCTAGGGCAAGGGATACTCCGAGGCCAGACGGGACGAGATACGGGAGCAAGTCTCCTCGCCACTTCCCTGCCCCGCTGGCAAAGAGCGGGGCCACGAGCGACACGTCCGCTCGTGCCGACGATCCCAGCCGATGAGGCTCTCTCCAGCGCAAGGCACCTCTCGCGCTGCGAAGCTGGCGCCCTCTCTTGTTAGTTAACTAACAAGGGAATGCGCACCTATCGAGGCGAAGCTTGTGCTGCACGGTGCATCGCGGGAAAACAAACGAAAAGGGAAGGCTGCGGGCCGAGTCCCCACAGGTCGAGTGATTTAGCCTACCGAATACTGTCACCGCGCATATGAGCAGATGGCGCCGACGTTCCGGTTCCTGATCCAGTGATCAAAACTCGAATACAAGTCAGGTTATTCGGCAAGAGGTTCCATTATACGAGTATAGGCATGATGATTTTGCAGGACATGAAATGCCGTTTTTTGCAGATTATTTATTTTGCAGCCAATACTAAAATGGCAGGTTTTTCAGCAAAACTTTTACACAATAATTTTTTTCATAATATATTACAATTCCAGTGCCTCCTATGCAGCACTTTCATGTCCGAGCAAGACCTGCCTGTCTTTGGTTTGCACATTACAACATTCATTAAACGTCACAGCGATTTTAAGCTCGGAATAGCCTTGGAGTGAAAAATCGTTATCGCGGGTAACGGTGGATACACTGATGCTACTAAAACGTCCGGTCGCTACCCGTGTTTTGGCTTCTCGATCGCTTCCGAAATGTACTGGTTGAACTTGGCCTCAAATAGTCGAATCCGGGTATACAAAACTCGGAGAACGCAGAGTAGTTCGATATACAAAAATGGCAATACTCTTCTCTGCATCTTGAAGCAAGAATACATTGCATCCAGACTAATGACACGCTTCTTGCAGCGACATGACACCCGACAGCATGCTAGTAGGACACCGGTCCGTAGGCGTTGCTAGGCCTAACCTTCTTCGCGTCGAACTGACAGCGGACGGTGGTTTCCAACTAGTTACACATAAGAGGTCTAATCCTGTCACTAGTACACGACAAAAAGAACAGTGTCTCATCAAGATAAGGTGCAGTTGGTATCGGTAATGGATTCGTCAACGAAGCTATAGGCTTTAGTCTGGTTAGCTTCACCGCATGACAGCGATGTGGCGTCTAAAACGAGTACAGGAGACCGAAGGCCACCTCCAATCACGCCCCATGTTCATCTCGCCACGCCGTATCAAAGCGCACGAGCTGCCAGCCGGTGCCCAAGGCCGCGCAGCCAGCCCGTCTCCGCGAACAAAATGTGCCCGAAAAGTGCGTTAGAAGGGCCACGGTGGACGTTCGACATATCGAACGGCCGGCGAAACTGGAGTTTTATATACGTGCGTAAGTAAAAAAAAAAAATCTACACATTTCGGTCTGCATTTTATTTACACAAAGGTAGGAGGTGCAAACATAACTTTTTTATACTATTCTGCCTTTTCAACGCATTCAACGACGCGTGCACCATTTGGCCTCGATTGCATTTGCTTTCCAGCTATTGCACCGTAAACATCCGCTCCACTAGCAGTTTGCACCGTGGAAGTACAAGCAGTGATCAGATTTCTCTGGTCAGAAGACATGAAAGGGGCTGAAATTCATGAGTTTGTAAGGTACTAGAGCACCCTGCCCACAGTCCGTATCTCACTCCCTCAGACTTTCATGTTAGGCCACTTAAGGATGCATTGCAAGGTAATCGATTTCCCACAGACCTAGACGCGGGGGTTAACTGTGGCTTCAAACCAACTAAAAATCTTCAAAGGAATATACAGGCTTGTGGCCCAATGGATGATGTGCACTGAAAGGAAGAGGGCACGTGAACGTTTTACACCTACATCTGCATAAACAAACTTACCCTCCAACTATGCAACTACACTATATAACACAGGATTTTCAATGGGAATGTGTGTTTGATACAGGCAGATTGCAGAAATCTCGAACATGCATCCCTGCACAAGTGAACCCCTTCACCATGGGTGCCAGACTGGCTTTGGGGGAAGAAATTATGTGCTGTGCTGAAGAATCCTGCAACGTAATAAATCCTTCACACTCCTGCATTGTGCTGCCGTAGCCATCAAGGTTCTCCCAAGCCACTTCTTTGCGACGGGGGTGTGTGAGAAAAACTTAAGGGGGTGGGGGTACATGTTGCGGGACTGGGAGTGGGGCACTCAGTCCAGGGCCACAACAGCGCCCGTCCTGTGTCCTCCTTCATCTTGTCCTACGCTGTTCGCGCTGTTTTACTAAAGATCCACAACAGCCTTTGACGCTGCTTCAGTCCGGCAAACGAGCAAACACTGGGCCTCCAGATCGGGTGCGCGAAGAGCTCTCGCAGTCCGCTTCAGTTGGCGCTAGTACACGAGGGGCTGCTTGAACAGCTTGGCAGGCCCGGATTGTGTGGTAAAGTTGCTAAAGCCCTACAGAGTGGACATTCAGGACGACAGCGGGCTGGGAAAATATGGAAGAAAGGCAGGGGAAGAGTCAGGAGGATTCGGAGAGAATGAAACAGCTGTGACAAGCTTTCTGTGGTATAGCCAAGGGTAGGCAGAAAAGGGAAGGAGACAGACCTTCGTCCACGGTCGGGGAGTACATGCACATGCAGGGCACAAGGATTACAACAGAAATCTGCAGCACTGCAACCAACTTCTACTCGCAGGAGGAACTGCACCGCCATATCAGCGTTTTTTCTTCGCAGGGAAGCAGACTTCTACACTTCTGCAACCCGCCAAATATTCGGACTCTACTGTAAAGCATCGTCACAAACAAAAAGCTAGAAATTAGTTTAAAAACCCAGCTGCTGGAAAACACTTTTTGCAATAAGCACAAGACATACACTAATTTTTGTTCAGTGCCAGCTTTGCCGAAAGAAAGTGTTTATAAGGCTTATTTATGGAAGAGTTTCATTTAATCAGATTTGTTAGAAATCTGTTCGGGGTGCAAAAATTTGTTGAAATTGGGTTGTAATTAAAAACCCAGGGTTCTTGCATGCTATGCCAAAGCTCTGTTAATGACTGACCTGCTTGAGCTCTCAAGTGACCTTCAAGCTTCTCAAGTGACCCACAGAAGAGTGCACAGACTGCAGTTTAAGTGGAAGGAGTGGCTGTGTTGACATAAATGGCTGCCGCACGCTAGCCATGAAGCAGTTAGCGCTCAAGCACGATTTATACTTGAAAAAAGCAGGTTCCAACTTTGCCATAGCGTTTTCTTCACTATATCTTTAATGTGAACAGCTGCGGCATCCCGATCAGCCCAGCGAGTAGCAAAGGACAACACTCATCCACTGATTTGTTATGATGGCACGATTACAGGCTAAGAGCATCAGCATCATCAGCCTGACTATGTCCACTGCAGGGCAAAGGCTTCTCACGTCTCGCCAATTGACCCTGTCCTTTGCCAGCTGCGTCCACCGTATGCCCGCAAAGTTCATTATCTCATGCACCCACCTGACTTTCTGCCGCCCCCTGCTACGCTTGCCTGAAGGGCAAGTTCCTAATATCCTGCATTTGTTCAGTATGTATGAAGGGCAGTAGTGCACAGGGGTTAGAAATCAAGGAGCGACAAGGGGAGCATGTGCCATTTGCAGCATCTTTTTATTTCAAACAACACGGCACCAATCAATCACTTCGCATAGAAAAAAAAAATTCAAAGGAACAAGGACGAGTGCGAGTCGAACTCAAGGAAATCAACAAGGCGCTCACCGGGGACAAAAAGGTCCCCCCCGCGAAGGCGGCAGCCGATGATGGACCTCACAATTGCGAGGCGACACGTTTCACCCGGACGTCATTAAATACGTTCTTCGTGAGACTGCATGTGTGTGTATGTGTGTGTGAGTGCCTGTGTTCTGTGCGTGCACATGTGAGCGTTGTTGTACAAAAGGCTTCTCAGGCATCACCCGCAGTAAGGCTAGGCCCGACCTTTTGAAAAGAAAGAAAAACACACCGTAAAGTTCATTCGGCACTCTGTTACTCCTGAATTCAGCAAATGTGCCATCGGGTAACCAGTCACGCCCGATGCAATGGCACTGCCTTTACACCAGAGCTCTGCCTACCAAGCACGCCTGAGCGGCTTGTGCTACTTTCCACACAAACCTGGAGCATGCGTCACCACCATTCTGCCTTGCCAATCACTTTTTCTCTACTCACAAGCAACCTACTTCACATTCCTCCTGCTGCCCTGCAATGCACACCACTCTCAAAGCAGTGATGCTTTTGTAGAATGAATGAGATAACTACACTTGGGCTGCTGTCCTTCTCATAAGATAGGAGGATTTCAATCACTGCTCCCACCTGGAAAGTTGAGCTGCTCGCATAATCCCCTGCTGTAAAACAATGCATGCTATTGTAAACGGCAAAAACCAGCAAGCATCTAAGGCCCTGTTCAACAGTTTCCCTTCCTCGAATGCTATGCCTCAACACAAATACCTCAGCCCCAAAAAACCATATTGCTGCAAATGCTCACCTAACACTGCACCCTTCAGATGGGATTTGCAAGAACATTCACAGTCTTAGCACTGAATTCTGCAAGTGTAATATTGCTTTTGCAATAGAATTCTATCCTTAAAACATTCCTAGAGATGTAGCTTTACGTTCCAACTTTTATCCTAGGTGTCAAAGAAACCTCACCGCAAGAAAGAGACAACTAGTTTGCATAAAACGATCTTTGCGGCTCAGCAGCAAGTACTGTCCAGATCTTCGGTTCCAAGGTTAGCCCTAATATAAACAGCAGATGTTGGATGCTGCCTGCTTTGCCTCAGGCTTGTGCTCGCACTACCAAGGGTCAGGCCTCCCAATGTCACAGCACACAAGGCAGACTGTTCAGCACATCTATTCAGTACCAAAAACAAGCATCGCATTGAAGGATGACACAGATTCTGTGCCGGTGGTACCTAAGACATCCCCAAAGAGGGGTCCTTTGTTCTGGCATGCCACAATAGTCTTTTCACTGCCAGGAAAAAAACAAAACGAAATACCGCACATACCCAGTCCCAAACACTCCAACAAACCCACCAGCTGTGTGTGTTCAGAGTCCAAAAAAGGACATACTCCTTGCTTTATTCTGCAGCTTCGGTGCTTTCACCACCATCGTCCGATGGCACCGGTCACACACACGGCCACTACGTGTGGTGCCACGGTCGGGAAGAGCAAGTCTGCAAGATGATTTCTACGACGGTGGTAGTCTCGCCCCGCACGATTGGCAGGGCTGGGCATGCCACACACAGAGAAGAGAGGAAGGGCCACTGCCCGCGAGCCACGCCTAGCGGAGGCACTGGATGAGGAGGGGACTTGCATGGCATGGCCAATGACCCCGGGGTCATTCCTCTGGCCGTACATGGTTGGCTGACGACTGCGGGGGCCGGAAGGCTGTGGCCAGTGGGAAGCGCTCGTGACAAGTGGCGCTAAACTGCGCCAGCTCCGCTTCGCATGGGCCCATGTCTCCTCTGGACAGGCACTCAAGTGTCCGCAAGCAGTTCTGCACAGGTCAGAATGGACAAAGATGCAGCTCAGTTAATGGCACCAAAATGTTCATACACAAAAACAAGTGAGGACACAGCAACACCCTGAATGACTGAGAATGGCTTGCTGCATGAAGTGCCATTTAACATAAGCACATCACAATGTTTGCATGATGACGAAAAACAAGCAGCATAATCTTTCCCATGAAATTCCAATAATTTTTCTTTTACTCATTAAGATGACTTTCAGAAGCTAGGCGAAGATACAGTGCAATTACAGCACTACGGGCCTAAGTGTTTACATGAAAAACATATTTTCAAGTATAAAAGCAACACTGTGATGGATGGCTCTGGATTAATCTTGGCCACCGAGGTTTCTTTTTATATTACACACTGAACAGTGACATAAAGATGAAAAAAATGCAGACTGAAAACAAGTCTCACCTCAATGGTGACACCTTCGAGATCGTTGTTAAGTGATGTCACCATCTGCAGGGCCTGCTTCTGCTTGGATTTATCCAAGAAGTACATCATACGGCAACCTGGGCAAAGCAACAAACAAGGCTCCAATGGCTGCAAACTAGACTGCACTGCGGAATACAAGGCAATGCACAATGCATAGGGCATACTGCTGATGCAGGGAAGAGAATGGTGGACGCACCTTCAAGGAGATGTGGGAACGAGCGTGAATGTTGAGCCAGGAATTCCTCATTCAGCTGCTGTGCATTCTTTGACTGGTAGACTTCAGCCATTTCTTTCTCCAGAACAGTCACAATGGGACCAGGAAGGTCTTTTCTTTGAGAAACTGCATGAACAAGGCAAAAAAGCATGGTGATCAGTCAAGCTCAGTGTGCTGTAAGTCCACAGACAAATATAAAAGCACACTGCTCACACACAAACCAATCTGACACATATACTACAGAGCACCCCAAGAAATAACTCCATCAGCTAACACAATGGGCGAGAAACATTTGCACAACAATGGATGGCCTTAACCCTTCAAATGCCAACCTCCAGCCGTGCTCTCCGTGAAAGATCATACCAATATCTCCAATGACAAGTCATACTTGTCCAGCCCGATGTTGCGCTGCTCCCACTGCCATAAACGAGTTATGATTGGCAATTGTGTTGCTTGCAACTTGCTACACTAGAGGGGAGCAGTTATCCACGAAAAAACGCGTTTTGCACCTTCAAAGCGTGTTTTAAGCCTGACAACAGTAATGTCATTATGGTGTCACACAAGAAGAATGCCGGTGGCCAAGATGTCCAGAGAAAACGAGCTGCTTCTTGGAACAGTTCTAAAAGCAGCTTTGCTGATGATCTAGAGTTTGTTTCCAGCGGTGACTCCGACTTCGTTTGCGAGCTGGAGATGGCTTCAGATGACGAGAGAAATGGTGGAGAGGATGATGAAACCTTGTTTGTGTTGGACAAAGCAACATCTATACACTTTGCAGTGTCACTGTGTTACAGCGTATTGGATCAAATAAATGCGGCACATTTCAGTTTGTTGCAGCCCATTACTATGGCACGCACTGAGAGAAGGCTACCCTCACGAGCAGCTATTTCTTCTTTAAGGTTTTGTGTTAATTAAAATCAGAAACCAATCAAGTAGTACATTTTCAAAATCAGAATTAGATGAAAAAAATTACGGTTACTTGAAAAAACTTCCCAATTTTAGTACGTTTTTGGCAATTTGGTGGTTAAAGCTCCAATCAATGCTTTCAAAAGAAGAGCTAGAGTCATGATGATGTAAGTGGTGATGGAAGTGAGGTAGCTGTTCACGTCTTTGCAACACAAGGCCTGCCTACAATACGGATCACTCTGACACAGACAATACATTGTGAACACCATACAGATGGCACCCACAAATTGTCATTTATTGCAAGAGAGAATGATATTACTGGTGCCATGTGTGGTGTTACGAACGGCGACAGCCCGTCTGGATTAGCAACCGCGACAGAAAGTCTCGCCTTCTGGCAGCCAACACTTATGCTTCTTCAGGGTGGCTCCGAGCAACGCAATGGTGATCGCTCCCACGCTTGCCACCAAGGACCATGCGAAGTGGACACAGGTGTCAGCTGGTTATAATTAGCAGTCGCCCGGTTGGATTATGGGACCCGAGAGAGAGCGGAGGCCTGAAAGACGCCGCCAGCCGCAGCGAACGAGCTGCAGTTATCTTCCCCAATCGTCATGACAATGTTAGGGAACAAAGGGGCCTCATTTCCGGTGGAAAACGGCGTGCCGAGTACAGCGGCGGGCTAGCGGTCACCGTCCGCAATCTTCGCAAGCATCCCAAAGGACGAAACGACCCCTTTCGGCTTCTCGATCCGACCTTGCGATCTAGCCTGGCGCTTCGACTGTCATCTAAAGAAGAACAGGCGTCAGCAGTGCGTGAGAAACTTCGACTGGCCAGATAACGTCCCTTTCCGCGGACAGCCGTGAATCCGACGGCATCCTCCTCTCTCCCAGGATCGACATGTGAGAGGGCCTGTCCCTATGACGGTGCTGTGAGTTTGTGCATGTGAATGGAAGTTTCAGGCCACTCCCACCCCGGCGAGGGTGTCCTCCACCTAGGGAACTTAGGGACTGAGAACGATATAAAACTCGACAGAGAGTGTGGTGAAAAGGATCTTCCCTTAAGATCCTCCATTCGGAGAGATCTCCACTTTTGATTCTCATGCTTGTAAAAATGTAAATAAACCCTACTGTACAGCTTTCCTCCTTAACGGAGTCCGACAACGTCATTCGGAGACGGGACATGCAGGGCTGAACAAGTCAGCCTACTCAAGGGACCCTCCCTCTCGAACTCTGGTGGCACCGATGGTGTTGAAGCACAATCCCCAACACTGGTGGCCTGTGATGGGCTTGGAGCCCCATCCTCGACAGTGGTTAATGCATGGGATAACCAGGCAGTTCTAAAAGCAGCTTTGCTGATGATCTAGAGTTTGTTTCCAACGGTGACTCCGACTTTGTTTGCGAGCTGGAGATGGCTTCAGATGACGAGAGAAACAATGGAGAGGACGGCAGTTACGTGGTGGATAGTGCACATTCACTACAAATGATGAAAGCTTGTTTGTGTTGGACAAAGCAACAACGTCTATACACTTTGTAGTGTCACTGTGTTACAGCGTATTGGATCAAATAAATGCGGCACATTTCAGTTTGTTGAATGAATATGTAACAGTCGCCCAAACTTCAGCTTTACTGAAATAAAAGCACCCTTGGTGTCGCTCAGCTATTCCAATGCATAATGAATTGGTGCCAAGCCCCTCTCTCTATCAACATTAGGTATAGTGAAGTAGTGTGGCAGCATATTTCCATGAAACGATCTGAACCTAGAAGTGCGCTCAACTTTTCCAAGAACTAAATTGTACACTTTTCCCAGTGAAATTTCATGACTAACCATGCCAGCGCCACAATATACTGAAAAAAGAAATGTAGGCAACTTAAATCCTCAACAAACACATTTTGTCCCGATCTAAGCCCCCCCCCTAATCTGGCTGAGTGCTTTCCTAGTAACCTACAGTGCGGTGTCAAACCAACCACGTGCCTGTGAAAATTCAATAGCAGCACACCTGTCTGCAGTGCCACAGCACCAAATTTTGAAAAGATAGAGAGAAAAAAGAACACGAGCCAGCAGAGATGCACAGAACTAAATATGTGCAACCTTCCCCAAGTTCACAGCTCAATGCTACACAAGGCCACAAAGCTGGCTGCCACATGCGAATGATTACCACTACTGGCAAACATTCACTCGCATGTTATATACGTACCAAGGCTGTGGAAGGTGCACATGTGTGCATGCAGCCGTGGACATTGGGGGTCAAGGCGGAATGCGCGCTTGATGGACTGCAACATGAGCAAGGGCCGGTTCTTGCGAAGGTAGATCTCAAAGGCCAGCAAGTGTGTCTCCAGTCGCTGGGCGCCCAACTGCTGCAGTGGCTTCAGGAACTGGATTGCCTGCTCCAGTGGCTCCTCTGTCTGCATTGCATGTGGGCCATCACATTTACACATTTGTTTTTTTTTTCCATGTACATAGTATACCTCTCCCCATCTTCAAGGCGATGTCAAGGGGCATGTCTGCTCCTGCATTTAAGCTTCTGCACATATCTAGCATTTCCACCCTGCCTTTCTTCCAGTGATTAGAGCTCCCTTTGCACATGATGCACCATACACTCAGCAGCAGAACATTACACTCAAACAGGCCAGCCACACCTATGCTGCCGACATAGGCTGAGCCGCATATTCCATACTGCCAATACACACATTTAAACCACAAAAAGAATGATGCTCTGACCCCATAAGCACACAGACACAGCTCTGCAACATGTAATCATTGCGCATCAACAGTGCATCAAAGATGCCGGTTTGTTCCGTCTTTGGTGTGCTGTTGACATACAATGAATATGTAACAACTCGCCCAAACTTCAGCTTTACTCAATGTTTAATGTTTAAATTCTGTGCAGAGAATGAAGCTGCATGTACAGGTATAAGTAATAAGTATAAGTTTTACTAAAGTAATATGAAATGACACATTCAGTTCACATCTACACCTGGCATCAAATTTTTCGCACTCCTGCATCAAACTTCCCATTAAGACTGACAACACATATTGTTTAAATAAGAGGGCAAGCTTTGCATTCCCACCTGGGCTATACCATTGGCCATATTCATACCAATAATGTGTCCCCTTTCTTACTGGTGTGTAATTACTGGTGTAATGCTGCAAAATTTTTTCGGCCCTAAGAAAGCGGCACTTTAAAAAGAATAGAAAAAACCTTGAACCGAAGTAAATTGCAAAAAAAAATAATTAAAACGCAATAGACTGAATCGACTGGAACATGCTAGTAGCGCTGTCGCGGCCGCTGGTGCAAATCGGCACACACCGCCTGTCCGCACCAAACTCCCGATACCTAACGCCGATCTCGGAGGCCGCAACCACTACCGCATATATACACGAGATGGCGACACTTGACCGGCAACTTTGAAGCCGTCAGTCCGCGGTGCGCAGTAGCCAAGCGGACGGCAAATCGGCACGCACCGCCCGCCCATCCGCTCCGAGCTCCCGACAAAATACAACGATCTCGGAGGCCGCGAGCACTACTGCACACAGACACGAGATGGCGACACTTGACCGGTAACTTTGAAGCCGTCAGTTCGCGGTGCGCAGAAGCCAAGCGGAGGGCCGACATAGAAGCCCCAATTTGTTGCAGTACGAATACTCGAAAGTGGACGCTGCACCTAAATACTGGGTCCTTTTTTTTTGCGCTGGACTCGGACGTTTCGATTCGACATGCGGCTTACAACCGGACTGCGAGTCGCGCGCGAAAGCGGGAGAAACGAGAAGAAAAAAAAAAAAAGCGCAGCTTAAAATCGAGACATCATCCTCGTATACATTGTAGCGCATGAAAATGAAAACCAAAGACGACAAAACAAGGCAAGCGTACGACTTATGCAAAACAACTTCGCCCAACTTCCATCCTCCCACGGTGTGGGGATGCCGCAGCACGCCGCTTATGCATACACGCAACACCTACGAAAAATTCCGCACGTTCGCAACTTCATGAGCGCCGGGTGTGGTCGGACACCATGGTTAAGCAGCCTTTCAACAGGGCAACCGTCTGCAGAAAGCTACAAGATGGATTGCCATATCATCACCTCCCGCGCTTTTATTTCGCTTGGGCATGCAGCGGCGTTGCGAAAAACGAAACTTAATAAATGAAGCGGTCGACGCTGTTTCTGGAGATAAGACAAATCAAATTGCGTGGCAACCGGGCAATACAGTTCGAAGTGAACAGGTCGCCGGATCGGTAGACTGCGGAGGCACACGACTGCGCATGATCCAGTTGTCACAAATTCTTAAAACGGACGTCAAAGTGTCTGCCGAGCTTCTCGAGAACGGCGCTGAGTACGGTTGAAGGCCCGATTACAAACAGCACACCTATGCCAAGCAGCCGTGCCAGCTCAGTTGGTAGAGGCGCGCACATGTGGTCCGTAACCAATCCGCTAGCGATGAACGCAGCTAGAGCTCGGGGGCACTCAAACTAGTCTTGCGACGCCGATCGTATTGGCAATCTTGCCTCCAAGAGGTTAAGAGGCGAAAAGAGAAGATAAAAAGGAGGGTTACAAGGCAGGAAAATTAGGTAAGTAAATTTGAGCACTACAAATCAAAGAAAAAAAAAATTGCAGAGGGCACTTAAGCTCCGCCTTCAAGCTGCGATGTGATAGCGTTAATGAATTAATGCCCACATATACGGAAGGTCATTCTCCACTTCACATTCACAGATCCCGGGAGTCCTCATACCCCTCCTGGCGCAGTGGTGCAGCGTTTAAGCGATGCGCCACTGCCCTCTGCGATGGCAGGTGCTCCCAGTGGTGGGCCTTGTGCGACCTAGGTTGCTCTTCCCGAGCGACTGATCATTAATTTAACTGGTATCATTAAGAGCACGGTGGGCAGTTTGCTTACTGTCCGCGGCAGGCAGGTTGTGATGACGCCTAAAAGTCACGTGACCTAATCACCCACCTGCCTCCAAAGTTGCTCTCTGGGCACCAGCTGCCACCAGAGTCAAGCTCGCGACGTTTCGCTCAGAGCGCCGACACTGGATTTTCTGGACAACGAGGCCTTCAGCGCTATCGCGTTAGAAGTGAAAATTGGAGGGGACGTACGACGCGATAGCTTTAATGGGTTACTTCCCATTTATGCGGAACTGGTCATAGCCGACTTAACGTTCACAGATCCCCGGGAGTTCTCATACACCACTCCCGGCGCAGTGGTGCAGCAGTTACGCGATGCGCCCGCAGGCGGTGCCCCCGGTGAGCGTGTGCGACACAGGCTGTTCTTCTCGAACAATCTCTCGCATAAACTGAACCGCCACCTGCCACGGTGGTCAGCGTGCTCATAATCCGGAGCGCAGTTTGTGATGACGTCACAAGACCACGTGCGGTACTCTGAAATGTTATCCAGTGACTCCTGGGGCCACGTGTGCGTTCCCTGGTGCTGATGCCCGCAATTAGCTCACGGGGAAACCAGGCGATTTCAATGACGGCAAGCTACTATTCATACGCTCTTTCAGGTCCCTTTGTCGTCGAAAATACTTTTGTTCGCGCTCGCTAGTGGGCGAAAGGACCGAGGTTCGGGAAATGACATCGCCCCCTACACAAAACGGCTCTACTTTATAACAATTGATTTTTGGGGAAAAGAAGTGGCACAATATCTGTCTTGCATATCGGCGGACACCTGAACCCCGCCATAAGGGAAGGAATAAGGAGGAAGTGAAAGAAGAAAGAGGTGCCATAGTGGAGGGCTCCGGAATAATTTCGGCCACCTGGAGATCTTTAACGTGCACTGACATCGCACAGCACACGGGCGCCTTAGCGTTTTTCCTCCATAAAAACGCAGCCGCCGCGGTCGGGTTCGAACCCGAGAACTCCGGATCAGTAGCCGAGCGCCCTGACCACTGAGCCACCGCGGCAGGTGGCTCAGTGGTTCCTTCAGTGGAACTTCAGGCGAGGTTCCAGCCGGTCTCAACTCACCCTGGCCAGCTTGTCTGGGAGCAGCTCCTCGTCCCGCAGGCCGTCCACTTCCCCGGCGTCCTGCTGCTGCTGGGCCTGCTGCGCCTGCTGGGCCTGGCGCGACTTCTGCTTCTCCTGCGCCAGCGTCTGCTTCTCCTTCTCCTGCTCGGCGCGCCGGCGGGCCTTGCGCTGCTTGCTCTTGAGCTTCTTCAGCTCCCCGGGAGCCATGTTGGCTGCAGAGACAAGAGGGGGAGGTTAGCCCAACAGCTGCATGCTGCCCTGCTGGCTTCCGAGTTGTTGATCAATTCGCTCTCGCCATCACCACACGAGTGAGTGCTCCGGCGAGGTGTGGTGGTCGCGGGTTCGAACCCCGGACCAGGACGAATTGTTCTCAACCACGAAGTTTCTCTGAAAGCTGTATAGCTTTCCTTTTGTATCCGTATGGCTACGCTTAGCTGGGGGTGCTCACGAGTAATTAATCCCTTGGTAGGAAATAGTCGCATGACCCCGGTGAAAGGAGTCGTCAGACACAGCGGCTTTGATAAGCGACAAACTAAACGCACGCTTCCAGGTGGAACAAAAAATGCGCAAGTTTCAGTGGGCTCAAAGCTACACTTGTACGACGCGTCGCTTGGTTAGTGTTTCGTCACGCTTTACCAAGAACGGGCACCTGAAAGAAACGAGGCGGCCACACACACGCGCGCGCCCGGCGTGTTTGCCTAAAAATAACGCTCACGACAGCGCGGGTTTGGCAACACAGCTCCGCGCGGTTTACACACGAACGCATAGGCGCCGTCCTTGGCAGTACCTTCCTCGCCCCGTGCACTGCTGCTGAGGCCATTCGTGTTCTCTGTTATTTACTAAGCTCACTCGCTGCTCGTAACCCCCCTCCCAGTCTTCTGCATCACCGTAAACGCCCAGCCGCTCGAAGGGTACCTGCCGACCGAGCGCGGCTGCGTTAAACGTTCATCACTTGCGCTGGCCAGACGGCGGATTGCCTCTTTTTCCGCCTAAAGCGCACGCCTCGTGTACGCAGCACAAGTTTCGCGCGCGCGCGCACAGGCAGCGCCAATCGGCAAAGAGCAAAGAAAGTGCGGTGGGGGGGGGGGGGGGGGGGTGGCAGGCGATGAATAAAGAAGTGCCTCCCGGCCTTAGCCTCGTTTTCGTTGGTAGTGAGTGGAGAAGCAGCAAAAAGACCGATGAAGGCGGCGGCCATCATGAGCGTTTCCTGATGGCCCGCCCGATAAGGTTCCCACACTAATGGGTAACCCCCCCCCCCCCCCCCGGCCGAGAAACAATTGAGAGATCGCCGGACACCGGAGGGGGCGGGAGAGGGCAAAAGGCACGGGCCGCCGTTACTGCGCATCGCGGGCGAACGACTTATCGTAGACATTTTTATTTTATTTTTCATCACTGCTCGCGCGGCGCTAAGTTCATTTCCCAGCAAAATAAATAAACAAATAAAACAGCGGCGCCCGATCGAGTCGCGCAAACTCGCGGACTCGATCGTTCTCCCGCCAATGACGGACGCAAAGCAAGCGCGGCCAATTCAACCGCGACCGCAAAATGGTCGGGCAATCTGCGCAGCCCAAAACGGTCCCCCGTCGAAGCCGCCCGCCCCGTGATGATGTTTACCAACGATTTATTTCTTTTTATTTTTGAAAGCGCAGCCTTCTTCGCAGGCAATGCGCGCACGCAAACTCGACACCGAAGAAGAACGCGGGGGAGCCACAAAGATGGGCGCTTCGCTTAAGGTGCACCGCTGCCAAACATTGCACACGTCACGAAGAGGAGCAGGACTGCCCGCGAGGGAAGCAGTGCGCAAACAAGGCAGCAACACTGACGCATCCCGATTTTCGCGAGACCGCAAGCGGGCAATCGCCAAACGGTTACGCTCCACGCAGGGCCAAGTAAACAAGGACCTTAAAGGCCGTCAACGCAGAGAGACTGGTACGACAGGCCTGCATCGTCGAAGCGACCTTCAAATGCCGTCGCAGAATGCAGAAAGGTGGGCGAGCACGATTGGACGGGGGGGGGGGGGGGGGGGGGCTTAACTCGCTGCTACTTTTGTCCTTCAAGATAGCACAAGCCTGGTCTAGCTGAGCCTGCTAAAGGCTTCCTCTCGTACTTTACTCCGGTTACTTTTACATTCCGAAAATTAAACAGTGATGAAGAAACCGGAAACGCCGCTTCGTCGCTTAAATAACGCCTTATGAGATTAACAGGAAGCGGCTATTTCCCACCACGATTTATTAGAGCACTGCCGGTAAGATTGGTAAACACTGCTGGACGCTTTCGCAGTCTTCAAATACCGGCAGACGTTCCTTGCAACACGCAATGGCGCACAAGTCGCTGGAGACTCCCTCGTCTCTAGATCCAGGATGCGCATGTATCGACTAAAACCGAAAACGCCGCATTAATCGCTGCCGTACTTGGCGTCACAGCCCGAAAGACATTCAGCTCCTTACCTTAGTATAGCCTCAGCTTAGTAGCGATCTTAGTAGCCTTGTTTACAAAAAAAAAATATCTCTAGAGCTTCATGGGCAAAAACAACCCCTTTGTTCCAGACTACGCCACTCCTACCATGCGATCTGTGCACAAAGGAAACATAAGCAGTGCACAGTACAAGATGCACAGACAGGAGCAAAAGCTTACGGTCACTTTTGAAACAACGCGAAAGAGGGGCACCACGAGCTCATGTCCAGTACTTCGCGCTGTTTAAAAAAACGCGAATGCTCTATTTAATGGTGCCAATACCACGCAACTAGGTCGCGAGGCAGCGCTACAAAAAAAAATTGTTTTAGAGCATACGCGTCCCGTAAACTTCTGCCGCAGGCTGTACGCAACGAAGTTCTTTTCAGTTTTACAGAGAACTTCAATGCAGTAAAGCTAAGAAAGCCTGAAACAACAATCTGCACCTCCAGGCGCACAATGCGCAGAGCAGTGCGCACAATAATGAAACGCTCGCAGCTCTTGGCCCATCATCTTCCCCAGCAGACCACGCAGCAGTGCCGCAGACGACGCGGGCGTCCGTCCTCCCGACGGCGATGGCCGTGCACCAGTGAGAGGGGGGGGGGGGGGGTGGGGGGGGGGAGGCGCCTGTCGCAAGCGCGGATCTGTCATCGGGCCGGTCGTGCGCGCCGGCCGAGAGAGCCTTTCCCACCGACTGCGCGAAGAAGCGTCCTCCAAGCCAAGGCCGCCGCCACGCGGGACACGATCCGGACGGAGAAGAAGAGGCCCCCAACAATTAAGCAACGGAACAGACGCCGCCGGGGTCGCCATTTGCGGGTCGCCCGGTGCTGTCCACCGCGCGTGCATGCGAAATCGAGAGGATGAGAGAGAGACACCACCAGACGACGACCAGCAATAATCCGCCGTGACCCAACTTCGGAGGTTCGAAAGACGGCGATACGCGCGCCGTTTGACAACCGGTCCGGGTGTCCGCAATGCGGCGTCGCTCGCGTGTTCCTGTCAGCGTTGTTAGTCGAGGGACGGTGAGGTGAGCTCGATAGCCGGTCCCGTCCGGACGAAAGAATACGGCGCTTGATCTCCTGCGCGCTGAATTCGTTCGCTGTTTTGCGGGACGCGCAGCCAGCTGCCGCGCTCCAACGCGCGGACGACGCTCCGAGTGGCGGACAGGACGGAGACGTCCACAGCAGCAGCGCAGCGGGAACGCGGGCTTCGTGTGACCCAGCGCGAACCACAGTACGCCATAAATTTCGCGATTTCTCCCCAGCGTTTGCTGGGAATCCCACTCCGAAACGATTTGTCCACAAGCGCTGACGATAAAGTAGGCTTTATTGAGCATGCAGGAGCTGAGGCCTCTTAGGACCGAGTGGAGAGTTCCGGAACGATTAAAGCGGGGCCGATTTCGAGTTGCGCATTGCGAAGTCCCCCGCCGCGGTGGCTCAGTGGTTAGGGCGCTCGACTACTGATCCGGAGTTCCCGGGTTCGAACCCGACCGCGGCGGCTGCGTTTTTATGGAGGAAAAACGCTAAGGCGCCCGTGTGCTGTGCGATGTCAGTGCACGTTAAAGATCCCCAGGAGGTCGAAATTATTCCGGAGCCCTCCACTACGGCACCTCTTTCTTCCTTTCTTCTTTCACTCCCTCCCTTATCCCTTCCCAAACGGCGCTACTCAGGTGTCCAACGATATATGAGACAGATACTGCGCCATTTCCTTTCCCCAAAAAACCAATTATTATTATTATTATTGCGAAGTCCATCCGTGCCAGGGCCGCTCTCTTGAGGCCTCGCGCGCTACTATACACGCAGGCACGCGTGAATCTCGCCGCAGAGATAAGGGAAAACTTATCGGGCTGCGCATTCAGAGGATAACTAAGGAACAGCCAAAGAAACCCCGGATGAGGAAAAAAAAAAAAAAACCTCACAGTGGCGCAGAATGTGCGTTAGCATTAGTGCTCCCCGAGACGGTGGCGGGATCCAGCCCATCAATCACCGTGTGTCGTGCTCCCTCGCACTCTCCGCACCGCTCGAATGATTGGCGACTGCGGTTTCCCTCTCGCCACTACCCTCTCTCAAATTTGTCTCCTTTCCCCGAGGCCTCACACGCCGCCGCCCATGATTGACACTTTTTGCATTAATAGAGGTCCTAACACTAACGCATTAAACCAAAAAAAAAAGCTTCCTTTTCCCAGCCAGAGGCGAATTGCTCGAAATCACGGGGCAAAGGACACGCTGACAGCGGGCAGTCTCAACTACCAAGAAATTCATTTCAGTAACCATAAGCGCAGACGCTATATCTACTGTCAACTGCGACTTTCGCACAAATGCGACCAGCGCACACGTTCACGCGACACCTGAAGAAGGCCATCCCAGCGCACACGTTCACGCGACACCTGAAGAAGGCCATCAACTATCAAGCAGTGTCACGCAAAAGAGGGGCAACGGTCCCCCCCCCCCCCCCCCCCCCCTTCTTTGGTCACTCGTCCAGCAGTTCTGCCCCATCAAGCTCGTTCCACTTAACTCTCGAGGCCTCTCCAGTCGGTACGTCAATGATCTGCGGCTTCTCACCAAGCAAGGTGAACCGGTCGTCGAGTCGAGAATTTCACGTCCAGACTGCGACCGAGAGTGCTGACGCTGGAGGGTCCATGGACGTGCAGTCTTTGTAAAAAAAAAATACAGCCCAAGCGGCTTGCTTCCAAGACGTGTAGAGGAGCTCTTTAGCACATCTGGCAGTCTTAAGCTTGGCAGGGTTGAGGACTTAAGTTCCTCCGACCTTCGCGAGATTAGGGTCGCTGAATATGCAACGGCAGCCGTGCTGCAAGGTTCAGAAGCAGACCTCTCGGGCTGTATACTTTTGCCAAAGACTGTACGTCTGAGTACTAGTATACGACGCTTGAACTTTGTAGGGAGACGAAGCTGGCGTCGAGGGGCTCCCAAAAGGACGCGAGCGAGTGAAATGTCCACGTTGGCCGCACACTTAATCGTGCTTGGACGCTACTCTCCATGTACAACAGAAAGACCGAAGGTAGAACAGGAAAGAGCAGAACAAACAAAGTGTAAAAGGAAAACAAACTTTGAGACCAAACTTGTTGGATAGCGGCGGAAAAAGTGTGAAATGTCCTTACAGAAGCAAAAACCCGCCTCCCTCTGTCTACTTCCGGCAACGAAATGGCCCGTTGTACGTGTTCCCTCTCTCTCTCGTCCCTTTCTCCTCACCCCTGAAAGACGGTCGTGGAAAGCCAGAAAAGCGCTCAGAATAGCTGGCGCTTTAAATCACGCCAATGCGGCACTTCCACTTCGAACAAAGATTGCCTGTCACCGCAAGTGCCCAGCCGTATACCCTCCCTCTCCCGGTCGTCAAAGCTTCTCTCAGCTCCCCGGATATCGTGTCCCGGTCGAAGAGTCACCGTGTCCCGCTGCGCGCATGCGCCACGTTGTTTTGAGCGCACTACAGCGCAGTATGAAACGGAGGAGCAGGAGGTTACGTAAGGGCGCCGCCGACATCCGCCTTTTACAGCCATAGTTGCTGTCGTTTCCATTTTCCCAGTGACAACGCGCGACCCCCGGGGCTGTTTTTCCAAGACGGCCCCCGTCACATTGGCGCGGAGAGACCGCAAACATATCCACTTCCGCGTTCTTCCATTTGACCCTTCTTGCATGCGTTACTCGCAGCAGTCACCGAAGATAGATGTGAACTCCTAATGGCGAAGAAAAAAAAGGCACCGAAAGCTAATCGCGAGAAAGGCGCGCAATTAGATCTAACTCTGCGCGGAAAATCTGTAAAGCTTCGCAGCCCCCAACGCCCCTCAGTAGAGAAAATGAACGAGACTTCTTTCAGGGATCGAGAATCCTTTGCAATATACCAGGACTCAAATCGCTGTTCACACTTCAAATGGAAACATTGAAGGAGTTAAGACATCAAATTTTAGTTGCATGCTTACTTCTCTGAAATCGTGTATAAGACATTAGCACACACGAATTACCAAGTGGTATTCGCCGGCGGCCGCTAAATAATAATAAATTTATAGAGTTTTCTTCTCACACTGTTTCGGCTTCGTCAACCGCGAGATGGCCGTGACGTCAAAGGTGAGTTTAGGTGACGTAAGGCACGAGAAAAACTGCAGCAAATCGCTGCTCCCTCATTCGTTCCGGCTCTTGAGACAGGCTGGCTTAAGCATTGCAGAGAATTAAAACGACGCATCGGCAATTACGCTGCAGTTTTTCACGCCTCGCGTGACCTAAACTCACCTTCGACGTCACAGCCATCGCTCGGTTGATGAAACCGAAACAGCGTAAGAAATCCAATTACAAATTTGTTAGCGGTCGTGCGCGAATAATACCCCCGGGTGATCCACGCACACTGATCTGCAAAGCATCGCCGCTAAGAAAACACGCAACCAGAAATTTGGCGTCTATCCTCCCTCTCACCCACCTCCAGGATCGCGCGGTGCGGCAACGGGCCAGGCCGTCCGCGTACGTCACATTCCGAAGCCGCTACAGCGCCCTCACACCGCGCATAGCGCAGCCATTGTTTTCAGCCTTCCCTGGCGCCCAAAGGAAGAGGGGCCAAAAGGTGCACCGCCAATGAAACGATCGATTTTTCAAAGAGGGGAAAAACGGGGCCGCTTCTTCTTCACCCCCCCCCCCCCCCCCCACCACCACCACGGCGCGAGTTTCTTTCGCAATGCGCGCGCGCACCATCACCCTGGCGAGAGAGGGGGTTCGGCACCGCTAAAAGCCCGTGCCGCAATAACCGCACTGCGACCTGTGGCCGGCCTTCGCCTGCCCCTCCGTATAGTATACGCTGCGCTAAGCTGAAGTGGCTGCGGCAGCGGCGCCAGCCACGGCGGACGTCGCCGCCGTCACTGACGGCAACTTTCCGAAGCTCGGCTTAGCACAGCAGGACGGTCGGTCGGCCGGCCTCGGAGGGGGCTCCGGCTTATACGCAGGGAGGAAAAAAATTGAACAGAAAAACTCCGCGCCTCTTTAGGATCTCCCCACACGCACGCGCAGAAAACACTGGCTCGAACTGCAATTTACCGCTGATTTACTTTATCGTCTTACTCTTGGCCTTCGCCTCTGGCTTTTGTTTGCGCGAGGCGAAGGACGAATGAAACCGCGAGGCTGACGCGAACGCAGCGTTATAACGCGATAACAACGGACGAGATGACCATTTCGCGGCAGGAATCCCGCGGTCTTTGCCGGCTGCACCGGTTCAACCAGTAATCATCATCTGGAGATGCACGGTCGCGAAAACACGAAGGGAAGCGGCGCACTTGATCGAACCTTATACGAGAAAGATACAATTAAAAAACGAAAACACGGCATCAAGTAAAACTCACACCGGTGGAAAAAGCGCGAGTGCACCGAAAAGGCCCACGACGACGTCAGTCCTACTACCGTCGAACTGGCGCGAAACCAAAAACAAGGCGGCGGAATTTCGAAATGGCGGGCATTCAGCGTGTGGTGCGCGCAAGCATGCAGGGCCACTCGCGGGGAATTATTTAAGCGCCCGCCTCTAAACAAACAACAAGCGCACGAACAGCAGCGGCAACGAGCAACAGCAGAAAAAGCTGCAGCGTCCAATCAAGCGCCGCCCCAGCAACACAATCGGAACGGAACAACGATTGCCCAAGCAGAGCGACACGATAGACAACTCTCTCTCTCGCGAGAGAGTGCGGGACTGAGAGGCGGGACAAACACAAAGGGAAAAACGCATTTCATTTCGGACAGACCACAAGCGGGTGTTTACACAACAACGCAACGCAGCCTCATGAAATGAGCTCAGCCGCCACCAGCCGGGACAGCAGAGATCGGCGGAGACCTGTAGGAGGGACGAAATTTTTTTTTAAAAAAAAAGAAGAAACAATAGACGAATGACGAAGTAGACGAAAGCCAAGACGAACGCCTCGGAAAGCGAAAGGACGTCGTTCGTCGGGTGGAAGGAGGACTGCAGGAAGAGCGCGTGCCAGCGGGTCGTTGTCGCCGCTGTCCCATTGAGAAGGGGACAGACAACGAGACGAGGAGCCGGAGGACGGAACACTCTCGCGGTGGCCGGCACAAAGGTCCACGGGGCAGAGCAAAGAAAGGCGATGGAAACTGCGTCCGCCGCCGAGAAGAAGATCGAGGCTAATAGCGGTTTCGGAGAGATCTCTCGTGCCGGAAACCCGAGGAAAAGAAACAAACAGAATGCGAGGAAGACCGCGGCGACCGACCGGCCAACCAACCGACCCACAGACAGACAGACGGACCAAACTTCCACAGACTGCGTCCTCGGAACGACTGCATCCTGAGACCGGCAGAGGTGAACGGAAGAAGAGCCAGCGAGCTCTCTCTCGTCCGGGTCATCACCACCGCCCACTACGCGACAGCAGCAAGCACATCAGACCGGACACCGGTACCGTCGGAAGCAGGAGCGGCGTACAGCGTCCGTCAACCGCGGCCGAGCCCATCAGCGCGATTATGCAACGCGAAAGATGACCGTGCACGAATACTACTCCCAACCGTTCCTTCTCCTCACAGACATGCTCTTGCAGCTAGCCGTATCGCGTGAGCGATGGCGCTTCAGCCTTCGCAAGGCAAACAGCACGTCCCGCCATGCAAGGCTATTCGGACGGCGACACACCGCGGCTGACTTGACGAACGCGATCGACGAGCGATGCTGCGACCGCGGCACCAATTGCAAAGAATGCGCGCACGCGAGCCACGCATTCCCCGTCTCCAACGTGTCCGCGATATATGGCACGCGTCGTCCCTCGGGCGAGATGACCGGTCCATGCATCGGCTTCTCCCTCGTTCTTCCTCGCAGTCCCTCAGCAGGCCGAGAAGGAGGAGCGCGGGGTCGATCCCCTTCGGCCGCCATCGGTCATGCTGCCACCCAGCGCGACCCGAGTCAGAAGTCAACGAGAGCCTAAGCGAAGCGGGGGAACCGCGCCGCCGCTCTCGAGTGATTACGCAGACAGCAGCCCATCCCCCAACAACACCGGCGCACTTACATGCACGCGGAAGAGCCGCCGAACGGCTACCGGTCTTGACGGTGAAGTTGCGCAGCACGGTCTGGACGAACCGCAACTCGCAACCATCGCGCACTACCTTGGCGAACTAAAAGGACGGACGACCGTTGACGAAGATACTGCCGGTACTAATGTTACCAAAAAAGGAGGGGGCGGGGGACGTCAGCATTCTTTAGCGGTACTGCGAGCGCAGGAATGCGGAGGCATGAAACCGGCCTCGGTACGAATGCAAACACACAGCTCGCTCGGATTTACACGACCCCGCTTCTATCCTCAGGACACCGCTTTCACGCTAAAACAAGCAACGGCCCGTCGCGATCCACCGAGACGTCTCCTGCGCCGACACGCGGCGACAAAGACACGACGCCGTTAACGCTGGCTGTGACACCCCGAACGACGCTCGCGTCTCGCTTTAAAAGAAGGGCTCGACAACTATAGCCCCGCTACTACAACTCTCGTGCCCTCCTGTCTTCGTCGCTGGTTCCGCCCCCGAGATAGTCTCCCCTCGGAGTCTCGAAGACAAACGCCCTCCACTATTTGCGGAAGGCGTCTGCTTCCGAGAAAGACGCCATGCGTACTGCCTCGGAGTGTGACGCCATATATTCGCCACAAATCAAGCTCGCCGCACCGCCCCAAATCTGGCCCACGCGTGTGCAGGAATGCAACGGCGACCCTTTTCGCGAGCGCACGCCACCGACGACGGAAGGACTTTCTTGCCATCATCCACCGTGGCAAGAGGATGGAGCGCATAGCCGATCAGCGGGCTTCGAGTTTCCGCCGCAACTGCCGCTGCCGGCCGGCAAGGAGCACGACGAAGGAAGGAAGACCACAGAGAACGGGGAGGACGAGGCCTTCGATGAGGGCGTAATGACGCCATCCCGAATCAAAGCGCGTCGAACGACGACGGTCACGGCGCAAGCCAGGAGACCCCCCCCCCCCCCCAGCTAGCCTCGGCACTACCACTCCGACCTAACAGGCGCGCTATTCGGTGGAGAGCCGAGGGCGAGAGACAGTGCGCGCGCCAAAACGACACTGCGGAACTGTTCCGACCTCAGGCCGGCAGAAAGAAGCGTGTCCCTGCGCGAGAGCCGGAAATCCGAAGCCGGACGAATAACGACGCCACGCGCAGCACCGGTCAGTGCGTGCCGTCCGTCCGTCCGGCTGACCCGCTATTCCGTGAAAGACGCGCGCTTCAGCCGAGTTCGCCCCGGTCAGCATCGGCCGGTGCGCGCACAATAACCGGAGGAGGGGGAAAGGAGGCGAGAGTGAAGAAGACTACGGCGCCGTGCTGTGGCGTACGTTACGTGCGCGCGCTTCGGGACAAGCGGGGCCGTCTATCGCCGGCACAGAGACGTCCCGTTCCTTCCAGCATCCCTCCTTCCTGTGAGATTCCGGAGGAGAGCGCGCGAATGGGCGAAACCAACAGCCAGCGTCGTGCAGCAGCAACAACAAAGCGGCCTGAAAGGCGGCGGAATGAACGCGAAATCGTGCCTCAATTTCGAGAACCAGGGGGGACGACGGACAGGCGTGCAACGAGAATAGTGACGGGGCGTTGCAGAGCGCGAGCGACGGAGAAATCAATTCGCGGCTTCACGGCACGCTCATCACGCGCCGCGCACGTGACAACCGCCGCCAGCGATGCTCCTTCGGCCCCGGGGCGTTGGCGCTGCAGCGAAGCCCTGCCTCCCCGCAACACGCGAGCCGGTCGGTCCCCCGAGCGACGGCGACAGGCTAACAATTTCCGCAACGGCGAAAAAAAATCGGGATTTTTATTTTCACCCCAACTCGCTATGGGAGGCAGAGAGCGCGCGCGCGCACACCCTACCCTTGGAGTCGACACTTGTGGTTTGCGCGTCATTCGGGAGAAGCTCAAACAGGCCTCAAGGTACAGACCCGAAACAATAAGCTAGGACGCAAACAGTGCCCCGGACCATACATGCCGCGTTCGCCGCCAATGACGAACGCATTGCACTCAGGACGATACGCACACATAGTCAGAAGATGGCGGTGAAGTCGACCCGACCCAACCTTACACTACTGGATGGAAGAATAGGAGGAAGACTGCGGAAAGCGCTCTACTTAGGAGCGTTTACATGCAGCACAAAAGTCAGAGCTAAGGTTTCGAATGAAAGTGAGGCGCGGAAGCCGTAGTACGAATTGTCGCACCGCTGCAAAAGACGAAGCGGACTTCTGTAGTGGTCCAGCCAAGGGGTAACCCGGATTCGTACGCCCCAGAAAGGGCGCCGGCAGCAGCGGCAATCATTCCCACTTCGCAGCCTCCCACGCTTCTTTGCACTGCACAGTGTAGGGAGGAAACATCAGGAAGTATACAGAGGTACAGAAAGAGGGAAAAAATGGGGGGAAGGGAAGGCAGGTGGGCTGACAGCGGTGCACCGCAGTGCTGCGGTCGCGCTTGAAGGCGGCGCCTATGTGCACCACAAGCTCTGCACAGGCGCCCCTGCGGCGGCCGCCGGTCGAGGGCTACAATTAGGGAGGTGGTGGTCGAAAACAACGGAAACCCGCTACGGACCGAGCGGCCGAACGGCGAGAGCTCGCTCGTGACAGGAGAGGGTGCGGAGAGGACGCGCTCGAGCACACCGCCAGGCCGGCTGCACCAGTCGACGAGGTCGGCCGGCAGTCACGAAAGGTCACGCCGGGACTGCCCCCCTCGAGAGTGGCCATCCTCCCACGCCACAGTTGTTCCGCTCAGACTGCCCCGCAGACCCCGTTCGCTATGCTCTTTCATATTCCTCGCCAGCCCCCCCTTCACTTTCGTGCCGAGGGGAGGAAAGTGCGCGCACAAACACACCAGTTCCCGCCGCGAAGTGCAGAGAACACGACAGGGTACACTACGAGCCTCCGGCGGAATCGGGAAGAGAATGAAAGCTCGTCGCGCACAATCTCTCATCGGAACGGGGCATCGTCGTTGCGCAACGCCCGGCGTCGCAGAATCATTCATTCCACGCGAAGCCTCCTCCTCGCCCGAAGGAGATGAAAAGAAAAGAGGGAAAGGGAGAAAGGCGAGGGCGCCAGAAGAGACAAGGCGAAAGACAAAACGCACACTAGGCGTCGCTGCGCGCACGAGCAAGCACGCACTCCGCGTGATCGATGGAGACCGATGAACGTCGCGCCCAGTCAACGCCGCGTGTCGGTGCGGGCGCCAGTCGAGCACGCGCGACTGCGGGCGCGTGCGAAAGCGCTCGCGGCTCCGGAGGGACTGCGAGGGGGGGGGAATGCCGCAAAGGACAAAGCAAGGGCCAAGCAATCGCAAAGGAAGCGCGGAGCAAACTGGCGAGAGCGATGCGATATGCGATATGCGGCGAGAAAACCGTGTAATAACACTCCAGTCTGTCGTCTCTAAGAAGGCAATTACGATGCGCGGCCCTGGACCAAACAGCCTAGCGGAAGAGCAGCTTCGAAAGCTACGACTAAATAAAGCGTCCCGATCACGGTTCAAGCGAGCCGTTTTTAGATGCGCTCGAATGACGCCCCGCGAAAATCGCGAACTTGCGCGGAGTTTTCGCGTTACCAGCTCTCCCGAGCAACTGGCCACAGTACTAACACCCGACACGCCGAAGGTAAAAACCGGGCACTACCTATGCCGTTACAAAACTGCAAAGAAAGAAAGTGTGGCATAACGCGTACAAAAAAAAAAAAGGCAATGAAGCGAAACAGTGGCATTCGTTTAACAAAAAAAAATGGAGACGGAGAAGAAGGAGGGCGGGGGGGGGGGGGGGTCGAACAGATGAAAGCTCCCGAGTACTGGGCAGGGATTTGATGTTGACTCGACAAACGCCAAAACCAGACCAAGGGTGATGCCACGACGTGGGACTATACGTGACGTCCAGCACTACAGATTTCCAGAGTATTCGCGGAATAACGCGTGTACACAGAGCGCCATCCGGCTCCGCTACCACCGGACAATCCGGGTTCTCCACCGGTATTGCACGGCAGCCATCCAATGAATCACATTTTCACGCCCCAGCAGGCTGGTACAACACTAAGTGCCTACGCGCTGAGATAAGCAGCGGCCCGTACACTTAGAACGCATTAGCCCGCGCATACAAGACCTCAAAATGGTGGAATAAGTTCGGACTGAATAACAAGCAGGGGACTCGCTTGATCACAAATTCCGCCCGCGACATCACGCAGAAAAAAAAAATAAAGTAGAGTGGGGGTGGGAGGGGTACAGCAACAGCGTGTAGCGCATCAGATCGCTGACAGCGAATGGCGGTCACGTATCAGCTCTAGAATCTACCTTGTCGGGCGCACCGCGGAGATCGCAAGGCACGCTGTGTGATTCATGGCCTGCCCGTGCACGGGCGTTCATGGCGCAATGCTTTGTGCGACCAGCACGCGCATTAATTAGTCTTAGCGGAACGTTTCCACCGTCCGCTGAGGCCGCTCAAGTGCGGCGCTGTGAGTGCAGTATATACAGTAACGTTCCGAAATCCCGTTTTCGGACAGCCGTCCTCAGCACGACGGGCGCGATGACATCTGCGGACACTTTTCATTCATGGTATAGAGCTCAGTGAGCTTCCCCGCACTGAAGAGAGCTTTGCTGGTCCATGAAACCAGCGGAAAGCAACCGATGATGACTCAAGGACGAGCAAGGATCTCTGTAGCACGTGATAAAAAAAAAAGGAAAGAAGAGAGCATATTCCATTTCCGTAAGGCCAAGGGCTGTGAGGTTTCGTTCGGCGAAAAAAAAAAATCGTACTTTAGATTGAGAATTCTGACAGAGCATTTCTTTAGCTGTCAAAAAACACATGGGCATTCGCGACTTCAAAACAATGCTTTTCTGATCGTTTGTCGGCGTCACATCGAGCAGAAAAGGGGGAATTTTCAAAGGCTTCACTTGCAGCTTTATCAAAACAGCATGTTCGGAAGTTCGTGTACTTTCTCTGGGGAATTGTACGGAGCAAACGAACAAAATTTTCACAGATTCCAACCAATACCTTCTACATGACTGGAACTACAATCAGTATAGAACAACGCAGAGACGGGACGGCACGTAGAAAGAGAACAGAAGTACACGCCTTGTAGTGCACATTAGCGGGTTCTGCAGGGCGACTCCCAATATTCGAATCAGCTTTTAAGCCCGATCGACTGCAGGTCCATCCATCGGCGCCTCCGGCTTACCACGGCAAACCTTGCTCCGCTCTTCAAAGCTACAGGCTCGAAGAGCACAATCTCGGTGGAAAGCCGCGCATTAATCCGGACGACGCGTAACTGGCGCGGGAACGTGCCGCTTCCACAAAAGCAGCGCCGAGAAGGCACGCGAGACTGACCCACTACAACGCCGAGAAAGAAAACCGCGCGGGTTTATAGGAAGCCGACAACACAGAGCCTCAAACAATACGCAACAACGCGGAGCAGCAGTCCGAGCGCGCGTTTTTGCTAAAACGAAGAAGAATAAAAAAAAGAGCGAGGCTTTAAGAATGGAAGAAGAGCACTCCGGCTGAACAACGCTTTTCAGGCGCCGGGGTTATCCGGCCAGCAGCGCTAAGACAAAGTGCACGCCCCAGAGTGTGCGGAGAGAGAGAAAAAAAATCAAAAAAAATCAGAGGAACGGAACGTGCAGAGAGAACCGGACGGAGGGGGACGTGCATTTCGCTCCGAGGGGCGCGCAGAGAAGCAGCACGAAGGTGCAATTCATCCCCGAGACAGCGAATAGAACACCGCCGCCGCTTCTTCCGAGCCGGCAGGTCAGCCGGGAAGATGCGTTTTTGCTTGCACTCTGCCAGCTGCTCGGGACGAGTGACAGCTCCAACAGTCAGGGGGGACAAAAGGCAAAAAAAGAAAACGCAGCGGGTCCGCACTGAGGGCGCAGCGGGAGAGCACGGGACAGTCGAGGGGCCGCAGAGAGCAGGAGCCAAGGACGACCGCCGGGAACCTCCTAAGTGCCGACCCCCTCTTCGCAAGGCGCCACTTAGCGGGAGGTTGGCGACGCAGTATACTGCCACCCCTTCTTCTTCCACGGTGGCAGTCACTGATTTACCTCCCGCCACCGTCGAGGGAAGGCGGCGTTCGGACCTTGCGCAACGCGGCGCCGACGAGAGATCGAAGTCTGGCTCGAGTCTGCTGCGAGTACCGGTGTATACGCCGCGGCGGTTTCGCTCAGCGATGCCGTACATCAGCGGACGCGCGACAGGGTGGCCCAGAACGCTCCGGAAGCGGTTTCAATGGCGTGGTTGTGGGCTCCCGATTCCATGCTGCGGTATAAATGCACTGCCCCCGCCGCTCTCCCTCCCTCACTCCTGTCATCAACAACGAAGAGAACTCGACGCGTACGCACACTCGGCGACCGAGGCACGCAACAGTCACGAGGTGGGCGCAAAAATACCTTCGAGAAAATAATGTCGGGAGGAGGACCGTCGCGAACTCAGGGAGGCGCTTCAGAATCATTCGGCCATTATCCTCCTGAACCAGCGCTATACCGTCTTGCTGCGACTTTCAACGGTACACATCTGACGCTGCCCTCAGTCCCGGCATGCCCTCAGACAGTCGAAGGCGGGAAGCACCCAGATTCCGGGCCCGTTCCTCTCAACGGCATAAGTGCGAAAGCGGCAAGAAGACTACTGGGGGGGGGGGGGGGACACGTTGTCCACGCACTCCGCACCGAAGGTCGCCCAGTGCGCAGAGCCGGTCCCCAATTAGCGAGCGCAGCGACACGGTGCTCTTTCAGCGTCCGTCACGCACGACGACACGCTCGCTCACGCCGACGTGAGCCGACTCCGCCGCTGGCTCACGACGGGCTCTCTCCTGCGATGGCGCGAGCAGTGCGTGGCCAATGCGCCTCCGGTGGTGTTGGAAGTTGCCAACCCGGCAGCTGAACATCGCCTCCACGCCTGATGACATCGTGAAGAAGCAGCGCACTCTCCGCGGTAATTCGAAACGGTGGAGGAAGCAATCCGCGCCAAGGCCTCGGCAGTCTCCGGTTCTTAACCCGGGATGCGGTAGCCGGTCGTCCAGACGCAGCTACAAGCATACAGAGGTCTCGATTTGCAGTGTACCGCGCCTCTGAGTGCGATGGGCAGCACGTTTCATGCCATAAACGTGGCTGACTCGTGAAATAGATCATTTCAGCGGCCACACGATAAAAGGGAAACTGCGATGGTTTTGAGGTTCGCGTGATTTAATTAAACATTTACCTGCGGTGAATGTTTAATTTCCGCCCAGTTCGGCAGCCGAGTGGCCATTCACACTTCTGTGCAAATCAGTTTCGATGTTAGTCGCTTTCATGACACCAGTTCCAGGCGACTTCCGACATGCAACACTACCTGTGTGCCGGCACAAGCATCAGTGCCACCGTTCTTACGGATAAGTGGGGTTCAACGTCCCAAAGCGGCTCAGGCTATGAGGGACGCAATAGTAAAGTGCTCCGGATAATGTCGACCACCTGGGGTTCTTAACGTGCACTCACATCGCACAGTATACACGGGCCTCTTATCATTTCACCTCCATCGAAATGCAACCGCCGAGGACGGGATCGAACCCGCGTATGCCAGCAGCCGAGCACCACAACCACTTAAGCATCTCGGAGGCTTCCAACCGTTCATACGACGGGCTCGCCGCGCCACAAACATTCACGAACCGCTCTACTTCCGTAGTATTTTTTTTGTTGTGTCTTAACGCTCTTTCACGCTGTATACTGAATGCAGTTGGTAGTGGCGAAAAAAAGGGGGCTACAATGCAATCAGTTTGAAATGGCCGGAAACACTGCCCTCCATTATGTATGCACCAATCTGTGTGTGCCTTCAGTTGTTTTTCTTTTTCCAACTGAAAGCAGTAGTGTGCACTATAGAAGGCCAAATACATCACAGCGTGTGTCGAAACGACCATGCATATGCAAAGAAAACGGAAGGGGGGGGGGGGGGGGGGGGACTAACACGCCGCACGACGGGGCTCTTTTCTGACCGCGCGGCACGGAGAGGCGCCAATGCAGTCGTAGTTCCTCTTCCACACGAACCGCGGCCCTGACTACCGCCGGACGACGCAACGGGAAGTCCGCGCAATAAACCCGCACCCAGAACTCGCCGAGATTCCCGGGCACTCGGGGCGGCACGCACAGGACCCCGCGCGCGACTTTTGCGCGAATATACACGCGCCTTCATCCACGCATCTGGTTCGCCCATTGTGCACGAGTCGAGGCGCGCGCGCGCAACCAGACCGGCGGAAGCCACTTGGACAAGGGGGGAAGCACGACCCGCGGCGAGCACCCCGGAAGAAGCGGCAGCGCCACACTTTCTCTCCAAGCACGCCGTGTTCAGCGACGGACGGGTCACACGAGGCACGAGCGGTGCGTTAATCACGCCACCACCACAGCATCGCCAGGCTTCGGCCATCGGCTATTACCGGCGCCCAGCGGTGGAGGCGATGGCGAAATCAGGAACGAGAGAACAAGCGCGCTACGCCGAGAAGATCGTAAAGCGAACTACCCTGTACGCACGCTAGGAAAATATGGACGCGCTTAAAGGAACGATCAGCGGCAATCAAAGCTGCCTGCCAGCGTGACGTCACGATCAAGTGAGCGAGGCGCGCGCACGCCGACGTAACACGATAGGCGTTGGCTGCCGTCAAACGGGCCCTGCGCAGAACACGGCTAAAGAATCCGAAACATCGAGGCGGGCGTTCACGCGCGCACGAGGCGAGCGCCTGCGGAAGCTCGCATCAACGTTCACGAAAGCCGAGATTAGAAAGCGCGCCCTCAAAGGCTAGTGTCCAACGCCCATTGTTCCGCGTTTGGTCAGGCAAGCCGTCGTGTGCGCAGATTAGTGACGGCGGACAATTAAACGCAGAGGCGCTAATTTGATTGGCGCGAGTGAGAAGAACGGTGGAGGAAGTCTAGCGCTTAGGCAGGCGTGCAGGACGAAAAAATCGGCCGCAAACTAAAGGCCCCTAACGACAGGACCTACGCGATAGTCCGCGTACTGTCAGAGCCGTCGCCAGGTGGCGACACGGCCGCTCCTTGCGCGGGCTCCTTCGCTACAGGATGGGGGTTTCGAGCCCAAATAGCCCGCTGGTCCACAACATTTCACCCTTTGTTCCGGAGGTGCCCCGCCATTCACATCTCGGTTTCTTTCGTGTGTATCGAACCTCTCTATCGCTGTTCGCGGTTGACGCTGGCCGGTAGTTCTCCCGTGTTTTAGCTCCAGGTCAGCGGTAAGACATACTTTACGTGCAAACCGATAGGCAGTACCTGTGAGACAGTTTGATAGAATTTCGTCACGTCCGAGGCGGCACAACAGATGTGCTGCCCTCGCCTCTCCTCGCCCATTTCCGGCTAATGACCCGGGGGAGACAACAGACTCTCAGTGCGGCCAGCGTAGCCAGATCAGTTCGAGAACTCTTCTAGCTGCAGCGAGCGTCCTCACACAGCCAGAACAGTGCTACTGTGCCAAACGAGCGGCAAAGTACGGAATGAAAGCAGGGAGCAGTTTATCAGCATGCACACAAGCCTACTCCTTAAATGCGAGTTAAGAAGCGTAACGTTTCCTCGCGCAACGTAGCGCTACCTTCCTGGATACAGAAGTAAATGTACCCTTCGCTCTGGTCTGAAAACGAAGATTCACGCTTCAAGCTGACGGTACACTCGTGCATCACCGCCTTCTACCCCCACCTGTCGTCTCAGCCACTAAGATCGCGGTACGAATGCTTAGGCCTAGCCTACACAATCCAAGCACAATCTGCACTAACGTGGCAGGGTAGCAGTCTCCCAAGAAAAAAAAACGAAGAGAAAGAGGTAAGACTTCTTCTAAACCACTAACTATAACATGCAACTCTGTTCTCCGCAGTCTGAGCCCGCTAAACTCAACGGAGAACAACCGTCTCGGTCGAATCAAATTTGCAAAAAAAAAAAAATGCGATGAGCTTCCGGCCGTCAATCCCGTCTCGACAAAAAAAAAAAAAAAAACGTTTCTACGCGGGCCAATGGACCGCTCCGCGCAATAAAGACGCGCGCTTTCGCTTCCCGCACGACTAAGAGAGCGTTCGCGGAGCAGCTGATAATGCCAACCTTGCCTCGGCCGTCGAACGCAAGCCGCTGTGTGTCAAAGTCCGACATCCTCTCGGCGGCCGCCAGCCACTAACCCCAGAAGCGAGACCCTCCCATCAACAAGAAAACGGCACGCCTTTCGGTTAAGACGCCAAGGAAAAAAAAAAAACAACGCCAAAGCAAAGCGCCTTCCTCAGAAAAGGGCGCACGAGCATCGTTTCGGGGTCTACCCGGAAACGCTTCACTTCATTTTCGCACGCCGTACAGCCTCTCTCTTCCCGTGGACGACGGGTTATGAAACCCCATTTACTCGTTACTCTTGTTTATTCTTCCCCCCGCCCCTCACACACACCGCCTCCCCTAGCTGGTCAGGCCGTGCACACGAGGTCTGGCAATCAGCATTCATTTGCACTCGCCGTGCAAGACTAGCGGCCGCCGTAATAGGGGGCGGCGGGCAGCCACGTTCGCGCCAACTGGGGGAGTAGGGGGGGGTGTCTTCTCTTTCTCTCGGCGTCCGCCTAACGAAGAGACCCCGCTTTCCTCGTGCTCTTCTCTAAACTTCCCGTGATGCGTGGCGTAAGAGGCGACCCCACGGGGAAGAAGAAATGAACTGCCTCCTCCTCCTCCTCAAAAGAAGCGCGCGGGATAACGGAAGCGGGTTGCGCAAGCGCGAAATCATTTGAATGGGCGCACTCTTGGAAGGAGTGCCGAGCCGGTCTCGCAGCCGGCCGAATATACCCGCTCGGTGTAATGATGGAGAGCACTATTGTTAGATACTACTCGAGAGCAAAGCGGCAAATGCCTCTCAAAGGAGACCCTCCAGCCAATGGCGTCGAGAGATTCTCATGACGTTACGGTTAATCCCCTTGGAGTGTGACACATCACAGAGGGTGGCATATGAGAAATGGTTAACCAGGGTTTACTCAGATTAACCGCGGCATGATGAAAATCGGTCGACACCAATGGATGGACGGCCGCCTTAGAAGGGCATCTGCCGTTTCGTTCTTGAGTTGTATGATCCGACTATAGTGTGGACGCATACAGGCACAGCAAGGTGAGAGCTACGCATGCGCAGCGCAGTGGCAGGCACGCGCCCCTATTTGACCACATTCGGGGCCACGGACCAGCAACGGCAATACGTTTCCGTACGGCTGTCCGGCGCTGTGGTAAAACTCTAATGATGAAGTCATCAGTTGGTCCAGCAGGAACACACGCATCCGGATCAAACATTCTTCGCCCGAAGAGAGCTGGCCAACAACCCAGCGAAGCCACCGAATGCGAGAAGCCATCACCCCGAGGGAAAATTCGATACTCCTCGACATTTTATTTCTTGACCAGTCATCCTACCAGTTGTGGTTGCAGCCTGAAGTGACGTAAAATGAGGCTAAACAAGACAACTCGCTATTTGGACTACTCTGCACGGCTTGTTCGTCAGCCAACTTACGCACTCACCCTGCAGCAGAGCCTTACACTTCACTTCTGCGCCAACCAAAAAAAAAAAAAGGCCGTGGTGTTAACGCTACTAGTCAAACCCGTACTCAAATACGACTGAGGTTTCATGAGTACTGCCACGGGCGAAAACAGGCGAACCGACATCGCAATACCAAAGTGTAAGAAATTACTGAGAGGGCTTTCCCCTTGACGCTCCCTGACCCTCTCATTCCATCTAAAACGAAAAATAAGCTTAGGCCACGATAACCATACGGTGCATTTGGCTGCACCACCACAATGCGAAAACTTCGCACGTTTGGGCCCCACCAGAGGCGGAGTGACGTCGGAACCGCGGCGCTACGAGGCACGAGCGAACCAGGCTGCCTGGCACAGACTAGGCTCGCACCCGCCAACAACAACCACGAGATTCCGCACCGCCGTCCGGCTCTGCATCGGAAGAGAGCACATCGTCCATCAACGGAGGAGCGCGTAAGCGGCATTACGCACGCCCGCGTCAGACGCCGCCGGGGATAAGGTTTAAACGCCCTCGCGCCCCACGACGCGGCGGTCTAATGACGAAGCCCAAAAACACACATACGTATACCTGCCCCCGCGTCCACACGGGCGATGAATGACGAACGCAAATGTGGGACCCCCCCATCATCCCTGTCGCCGCCGCTGCTGGAGACCCGCGCTACCGGCTGACCCCAAAGGACGACGCGGCACCCACCGGAGGGAATTCCGTCACCGACAGCGTCCATTACGGGGACGACGATGCGAGGCGAAAAGCGACGAAAAACCAAGAGCGAAAGGAGAGAACGCGACGGCGTCCTTTCAACGGAGAGGCACGCCGTCACCGCAGCATCCTCGGACAACGACACCAATGATGCGACGCGCGACTCCCTCTGGAGGGGTGCAAGTTACGCGGGGGAGGTAGAAGAGGAGGAGGAGGAGGACGCAGGCAGGCACCGGCGGAGAGGAACGAAACGGCGAGTCCCCGGAATATGTGCCTCCGGGGCAGCAGACACTTTCTTTCGTCCGCCCATCCTCCACGGCGCCTCTTCCCTCTCGCGCAGTATAATGCACCGGAGCCTTCGCTACACAGGACGGCCAACGACGATGCGGAAACGCAACCGGCGGCGACGAACGCGGTGCGCGCAGCCCGTGGGAATCGAGACGCACGCTAGTCCGCATCAGTGGAGTTACGCGAGATCGATTAACCGCGCGCCTTATGAACGGAGACACTTTCCGGGATACGAATTTCCAACGCGGCGGTCTTTCCGCACGCCACACTCGCGAAGACTGACGCGGCAGGCACACCTCCGAGCCCGCACGATCGCGGGGCTTGCACAACAAGCCTCCGCCATTCGATCGCTACAGCAAAAAATCGACGGCGGTCTGGGAAGAAAACTGAACAGTGCCGCAGTGAAGACAATGGCCAAACCTTTTGGCCTAACCTGCGCCTCACTGTTGCGGTGAAGGAGGAGCTGGTCTTACGGCCTTTAGGGGAGGGGGGTTCAATTTAACCCTCATCAAAGCGCGACGCAGCGGCACGCAAAAGGCCACGGCGCTTTCCGTCCGCGCGGCTCGTTCAGCTACGGCTGACCGCGAGAGGAGGCTACCGAGCAGAAATCGCGCCCCCTGGGGTTAAAGGTGACGCCGATGACACAAGATGCGCGTCACGCGTGGGAAAAATTCCACACAGGCGCCGGCGCTGCATTTCGCGAAGCACGAACGGTAAAGGGGGAAGAAGGAGGAGACACGTATGAATTCGTCATCTATAGAGTGGCTGCAGCATAAGTGTTCTGTCGGCGCGGTTTTCCGCGCCCTCTGCAAATTACGTACAGCCGTTAACTGATGCCGCGAATGACACACCACCTGCGTTATAACTCTTGTTTGCCAGTAGATATGAAGAAAACCGGAGAGCACCATTAAAGATCAACTTCGGTCACCAGCGGGTCTCCGAAACGTTCACTCGAATCTCAGTACACGGGTAGTCGTTGCCCCCACCGAAGCGCGCTTCGGCGGTTATGTTGTCGACAAAGGGTGCTAAAGTTTAGCATGTTATCATCGCACGCACCAGGCCGTGGGAAACGATCTCGTCATTCGTCGGACGACAGCTAAACACACATATTTGGCCACAGGCGCGAAAAACAGACACAAGACAGAAAGACTGGACGGAGCGTCCCCCTCTTTCTGCCTTGTGTCTGTTTTTCACGCCTGTGACCAAAGATGTATAGCTACCAACTTGCCCAGCAAGACGTTCTTTTAAGCTAAACGCACCTCGAGCGCAATAACGAAGGAAGGAAGGGAGGGAGGGAGTGTGCGACGGCTGGAAAAGACGGCGGCATCGGAAGCCGCCGCCTTATAGTTGGCTCGCCGCAGAGGGCTGATCGCCACTGCATTGCTGTCGCTACCGTTACTACACCGAGCCGGAGAGAGGCCGACACGATGTGAAAAAGGTAGCTTGTACACGCCAACCAACACAACAACAACCCCGCGATAACGCAGAAAGGTGCAAAGCGAGACACTTGGGTGTAGGGTTCGGGATGTGGCGCGTCATTATCGAACTGCGTCGCTTTGGCTCCTCGGCGACATCATCTTCATCGTTATCACACACCCCTTAACTACGTCCCCTGCTGGACAAAGGCCTCTCCCATATGCCTCGAAATACGTACACTCCACTTTTTCAACCCGGGAGACGGACGCAGCACCTACATGCATTATTCATTCAGCTCGCAGTGCAGCTCGCTCTGGCGGCAATGACCCGAAAAGCGATCTTATCGCACCGAATAACGCAACACTGTTCCAGGGACTGCTCGGTCCGCGGACGCATCAACGGGGCAATAGCCGACCGAAGAAGTTAGCGCTGGTAACAAAGGCGTACATATAAACAGCACCTAGTGCGACAATAACACGCTCGTGTTGGCTGCCGTCCGAGGCGTTGCTTAATAACGAGATACCAAACTAACCGCGCCAATGATAGCGATTTTATCGCACACCACCCAAACTATACGAAACAGCACCACACGCAGATGCGGCACGGCAGCAGCAAATAATAACGGCGCTCGACTACCTGGCCACGCATCTCTTTTGCGCGGCGGTTGTACAGGGCGGTAAGTAAAAATGGACGATAGTTCAAACATAAAAAGAAACGGGCCCACCGTCGTCCCAGCCGTGCACCGCTCCACAATGGAAGTCGTGAAACCGCTGTGGGCGGCTATGCTCAACACACAACGACCACAACCATCACGAGAGATTACGTTGCGTGAAGTAGTAGCTAGGCGCCACACGTTGGTTTGGTACCGTTACCGTGCTAACGGATCATGTCAGTAGGAAACGAGACGAGCAGGAACCTTCGTGAGAACACGCGAGAGAAAGAAAAAAAGCGGTCGGGCCCGTGCGTCGTTGAACACCGGGCTCCGGTCGCGCGTACAGGCCAGTCACGCTCAAGCCGGTAATAAGGGGGCCTGCCTGGTTACCGCTCTAGTTTAGATTCTAACAAGGGCCACGCCCACACCCCGAGGTCCTAAAAAAAAGGCAGCAGAGACATAAGTCGGAAAAGCGGCAGGTTTACCAACAACATAAGGGACAACACGTGACACGCACTAAAATAGGTCCTGCCAGATTTCAACGATGGCTATGACGAGTTTGGCAAGTCCCGACACCATGCATGGCATTCGCACCAAAAGACAAACGGGCCCGTCCATTATAGGGTGCACAGCACGTCACACAGGGAGAGTGCAGACAACAAACGCTTCGATGTCGCTTAAATTTAGACAAAACGCCGATATGCGCTTGGTCCACGGGGAAGCAGTTGCTGGTTTAGGTTTATGGGTTTGGTTTATGGGGGTTTAACGTCCCAAAACGACTCAGGCTATGAGGGACGCCGTAGTGAAGGGCTCCCGAAATTTCGACCATCTGGGGTTCTTTAACGTGCACTGACATCGCACAGTACACGACCCTCTAGAATTTCGCCTCCATCGAAATTCGACCGCCGCGGCCGGGATCGAACCCGCGTCTTTCGGGCCGGCAGCCGAGCGCCGTAAACACTCAGCCACCGCGGCGGCTGGGGGGCAGCGGTTGCGACAAATACCTGAGGAGTTTAAAGTTCCAGAGCTCCCGATTATTTTAAAGCAAAAAAAAAAAAAATCGCGCCAGCGACTGACTGAACGCGTGGTATAAATAGCGAGGTTTTAAAGGTAATCACCAACACAACACAATAAAAAACAAAGAAAAGGAGAAAAACCATTAACTTGAGTTACTTAACGCAGCTACACTGAGAAGAAAAACCACGCGTCGCACGCAGCTCTCCGAGACAAAGGGGCGACGGCACAAGGAAGAGCGTCTCCCCATAGGCAACGTCGTCGTGCGGTGAGCGCGCAATCCAGAGAGCTGCGGCCGATGTCTCCCTGCACGCCCCCAGGGAGGCTACGCAGACAGTTCGCCCCTTTTCTTGCTCTTCTCGGCGCAGAGCACGCGGCCGACGTCATTGTCTACGACGCTGTCGGCGGCGGCGCGCAGCTCAAACCGAACCAGAGGAGGAGGACACACGCAACCGAACAATCGCACGCAGTCGGACACCGGAAATCTCCTGCAGCAACACAGGCATGCCCGGTCGCCCACAATAAAACCCCACTGGCGCAAGCACAACGACGGCCATAGTACTTCGAGACTCCTCCACAGGTCGTCGTGTCCAAACAGAAAAGGGGGTGCATCGACGGACTATATCTAGACGTCCAATAGAGTTCAGCCCCGGTTTCCTTTCTTGTTTGCTTCGCCGCCAATCGCTAACGGTGCTCTTCTTTACTCTCTCAACTGTGCCCGAAGAAAAAAACCCATCTTGGCCGTCGTTGGCGCTGAATGGGCCTCGGAAGTCCTCCTGCTGCTGCTGGACGGCCGGCCGAACGCGTGCGCCCCTAACGGCTTTTGTCGAGCGGGAAGTTCAAACAGCGGCCACGGTGGCTTATCGAATGGACCAGTTCTTTATGTAACGCCGTTATTCCCGGGGCAATCCTTTTAGGGGCGTAACGCGCCGCCCGATCGTCGGCCCTAGGGACGAACACCGTCGCGGCGGCGGTGGTGCGCACACAAGGAACCGGAACCACGCCCATTGTGTCTCGCGGCGACTTCCGCGCGCGAACGCGGGCCCATGCGCGCACTAGAGACGAGAGACAGCCGAACACATCGGCCCTGTTCCCAGGGAGCGCAATGAGCACGACGCGAGTTCCCAGCGAACCCACGGCCCCCTCCGGCGTACGCAAACGACTGGACGGAAGTGGCCGCATCGGACCATCAGGTTGGGATTGAAAGGTCGCCGTCCGCGTTAGCTGCCCGCCCCCTCCAACCGATCCCACCCTCGACTAGTACTTGATAACGATATCGAAATGTACCGGAATATCAGCACGCAGTAATTGGATAATGTATTGGCGGAGGTTAACGCCTACTCTACTTGGGGACCTCGCGGGCCGACAACAACAAAAACAGCAACAACAAAGTACAGGTACAGCCGGGGCTGGAAGGTGCTTCCCCTGTCTCATATCACTCACTGGGCACTGTCGTGGATCGGGTAGCATGCCGTCGCTCAGCAGGTGTTGTCGGGCAGAACAGGGACGAAGCGGTCCGGAGACGGATTTAAGGTGACCAAAAGGGAGAACTTTATGTACAGTATTTACATTGTCATGGTAGCGTAAAAGCTTGGTCGGAGACCGACCGGCGGAGCGGCCACTCTACTCGAGAGTCAGAACACACACCACTCCACTCCCTTCTGCTCTGAGTTTCTCTGTCGGCGAGCCGGGTATTCTCCTCGCAGCCGGGACACCCAGGTCCTCCTCTCCACGTCCGCTGCTCGGTCACAGCCTGTGCCAGTGCGCCCAGCTAGCAGCCATTCTGGGAAGGCGGGTTTGGCCCGGAAGCGTCCCCAAAGTCATCCCGCACTCCAGGCCCGCGGGAAGGCCGAACGAGGCAATCAGGACAACAAAGGGAGGGTCCGGCATATGGTCGTCCGCGAGCGACGGCGCCTCCAAGTCTCCGCCTGTGGGTCCGTCACGGCCACATCTGCCGTTGATTAGGTCGTCCCAGCCCAAGGATCACAACAGCTCGTCCGCCGCCAGGAAGAGGCCTCGAAAGGGGCTACATCTGCTCGGTGTCCTCTGAAGAGGCCGGATCAGCTGGACAGGTCCCTTGTTCTCCGGATGGTCCTGATGGGGAATGACTGCAGGCCCAGACTCTCTGGTAGGGCATTAGTGATCAAGCCTGCGCAATGCCCCAATCCAGCAAGGCAAGAGCACCACCGACCACCCCGAGCCGTGCCAGGCAATCTAGGAACAACGCCTTAAGCTGTTCTGCATGAATACGCCCCGTTTTTCCCACTCCCAGGGCGTCAGGTAGGGTGAGCTGCGTGCATATTAGACATATGCGGGCGATTTTAGAGCCCAGCACCTTACAATTTTGAATGAGATTTCACGGCATTGTAAAAAGAAACCGCAGCTGCCGCTGCAATCAAGAGACAAACAGCCGATGGATGGGTTACGAGAGCCTAAAGTTGGACATACGGGATGAGTTCAACATAACATTTATCATTCTCACCTAAGCTACAACTGAACACAAAATCAAATGCGGAAGGGCACTCATAAAAACGAAGGTAAAAACAACAAAAAACTTTCATTACGCCAGGTACGCTTAGACGAGCGCCTGGAATAGCCAATTTCGCTTAGCGAACAAAGCCTCTGCTGAGGCCATCGGCATTACCATTTTCTTTACCCTTCCGGTAGCGAACTTCAAAATTATGCTCCTGTAGGGCGAGACTCCAGCGGAGCAAGCGTCCGTTTTTCGGAGACATGTTCTGAAGCCAGGTCAATGGACAGTGATCAGTCTCGATGACGAATCGCGAACCGGCCAGGTAACACCGAAGTTTGTGGGTGGCCCACACTAAACAAGCGCACTCCTTCTCCGTGGCACTGTACGCCTCTTCACGGGTCGTCAGTTTTCGGCTTACGAATAACACAGGGTGTTCCTCTCCGCTCTCGTCGCGCTGGCTCAGGACCGCCCCCATCCCCCTCTCACTCGCGTCGCATTGAACAATGAAGGTGCGGTCGTAGGAAGGAGCCTTTAGTACAGGCCGGCTGGTAAGCGCTTTCTTCAACGCGAGAAAAGCCTGCTCTTTGCTGGTATTCCAGTTCACCTTAATCGGCTCCTCCTTCCTTAAGCTATCTGTGAGCGGACTCGCCATTTCCGAGTAGCCTGGAATATAATGCTGATAATAGCCAGCCAACCCTAGAAAGGCGCGTATGTCAGTCTTTGTAGACGGCCTAGGATAATCGCGTATGGCTGCGACCTTAGCGTCCAGCGGCCGGCGGTAGCCCCGTCCGATAACGTGACCAAGGTACTCGACCTCAGCTTTACCAAGCTTGCACTTCTCAGCCCGGACAGTCAATCCCGCGTCTCGCAGTCGGGTCAAAACCTCGCGCAAGTGGCGCAGGTGAGCCTCCCAGTTGTCAGAGAAGACGGCAATGTCGTCCAGGTAAGGAAGCGCGTATGCCTCCGTACCTGTCAGCACCCGATCCATCAGCCGAGAAAAGCAAAACGGCGCGTTTTTGAGCCCGAAGCTCATCACGAGTGGTCGGAAAGTGCCGAGGGGAGAGATAAAGGCCGCGTACTGACTGGCTCTATCCGTCAGGGGAACCTGCCAGTAGCCGCGGGTTAGATCAAGAGTTGAGACATACTGGGCCTTGCTGACCGTTTCTACCCGCTCCTCCAAATTAGGGATAGGATAAAGTTGGTCTCGTGTGATGGCATTTAGCTTTCGGTAGTCGATGCAGGGCCGTGGCTCCTTCCCGGGTGTTTCTACCAGTATGATAGGTGACGTGTATTCGCTCTTCGTTGGCACAATAACGCCGAGGTCAAGCATGCGGTGAATCTCAGCATTAAGGATCTCCCTTTGCCTCGGAGAGACGCGATACGGTCTGGAGCGAATAGGCTCGTCGGTGGTCACCTGAATATCATGCTCCACTAAGAGTGTCTTTCCCGGCCTGTCAGCGAAAGTGTCCTCGAAATCTGAAAGTAGCTGCTGGAGGTCCGCTTTCTGTTGTTCGGTAAGCTCTGCATCACCACGTATCCTCTCGAGAACTCCAGTAAAAGCGGGGATGTCACCGCCTGGAAATACAAAATCTGTTTGCACCTCTTCAGGTGCATTCAGCGCAAGCTGGACGATTGCTTCGCGTTGTCGATAGGGCTTCATGAGGTTACAGTGGTAGATCTTTACCTCGTTCCGCCTACCCGGGATCTTTACCGCGTAGTTCGTTTCTGACAGTTTTTCCACAACCTGCGCAGGGCCCTTCCACTGCACGTCCAGCTTGTTTGCCCTCGACGCGGCCAGCAGCATTACCCTGTCTCCCGCCGAAAACGATCGCTGTCGTGCGTTTCGGTCGTAGTAGAGTTTAGCTTTCTGCTGGGCCGACTTCATGTTGGCCTCAACGAGCTCTCTGCATGACTGAAGCCGTTCCAGAAGCTGAAGTACATATTCAAGGACGGTGGGATCCTCACCTTTGCCCTCCCAAGATTCGCGAAGCATGCGAAGGGGCGACCTGAGCGACCGGCCGTATACCAGTTCTGCTGGACTAAAACCGGTGGCTTCATGTGGCACTGACCGAAGCGCGAACATGGTAGCTGGCAAGCATGCCTCCCAGTCTCGGCGGTGCTCGTAGCACAAGGCCCTGAGGACTCTTTTTAGTACGGAGTGCCACGCCTCGACACTATTGCTCTGAGGGTGTCTGATAGAGCTGTGGATAAGGCGAATGCCGCATTTCTCTAGAAACGTGACGGTAAGTGCGCTCGTAAAAACGCTGCCTTGGTCACTCTGTAACTCGGCGGGGAAACCTATTCTAGAAAAGACCTTTAACAGCCCGTCGACAATTCCCACGGAGTTCAGCTCTTTCAGGGGAATTGCCTCCGGGAACTTCGTCGCTGGACAGATGAGTGTTAAAATGTAGCGATAGCCTGATGCGGTCACAGGTAGTGGACCTACAACGTCCACCACAAGGCGCCGGAACGGTTCGCTAATTAGTGGCACAAGTTTCAAGGGCGCCTTGCATTTATCGTGGGATTTTCCTACCCTCTGACATGCGTCGCAGGTCTGGACAAATCTTTCAACATCTTTGAAGCACCCTGGCCAATAAAATTCTCTTAAAAGCCGGGCCTTTGTTTTTTTGATGCCGAGATGGCCGGACCAGCCGCTTCCGTGACACAGCTTTAGAAGGCCTGCCCGATATTTTTGGGGCACCACTAGCTGGTCGTAGTGCACACCTTTTTTGTCTTTGTACTGCCGATAAAGTACTCCTGCGCGCTGCGTCAGAGCGACGTTTTTCTTTCCCAGTCCCTCACCGACATGATCATGCAAATCTCGGAGAGTTGCATCGCTGTCCTGTTCAGCTGCGATGGTCTGTCGGTCTACCTTAATCAACTCGGGAAAGCCGTCCAACTGGGGGGGCAGAACCGAAATTTCCAACTCCTCAATGGCCTCGCCACACGGCGCTGAAGACGTCTCATTTCCGAAAGGAGCGGTCTCTGCGCCATCCTGCACAGTTTTTTCGCCCGTTGCATGCCTCTCTGCTTCCCCGGAACGACTCAACTGAGCCGCGATTTCGCGGGCTTTAGAACGCGTAAGCGCGTGCACGGAGCGATCCCCATAGCTCAACCCCCTCGTCTCCAACTGCTCCTCCGAGCGGTTTGAAAAGAGGTAGGGGCACTGCTCTGGCAAGGTCGCCGACACCGCCGCTTCAGTGTGCAATATCCCAAACGGGCCCTCAATGGTGACGCGCGCGACAGGCAGACAGACACTGTCCTCTTGGGCCACCTGCCTGATCCACGCGCACTCGCCCGTGAACTCCTTCGGCGAAACGAGCGCGGGGTGCACCACGTCCATAGTAGCGGCGGAGTCGCGTAGAACACGGCACTCTCTCCCATTCACTGTCATTTTGCGCATATACGGTGCTAGTAGGCGCATGTTTTCCTCGTCGAGGGTGGTGAGCGAAAAAACAACTTTTGCCTTTCGGCAGCCGCTCGCCAGATGTCCAGGCTCGTTACAGCGGAAACAGACTGGCGGTTTCCTCACCTCGAAGGCTTTCGCCCGCTCTTTTTGCTTCTTTTCTTTGTCCGCGTAGTCTCCCTCGACGGACCCTTTTCCGTGCTCCCCCTCATGTGTCCCTTTATCTCCCTTCGTGGGGGTCGCTCGGTCCTCTCGCCGCCATGGACGATTCACGGAATTCCTGTATGGCTTTGTGACTGCCCGCACGTTTTCCTTCCCTCCGTCGCGCCTGGCCTGAAATTCTTCTGCAAGCTCCGCGGCGCGCTCCAAGCTTTTCTTTTCGGGCCTATCTTGAACCCAGAGCCGCGTTTCCTCATTCAAACAGTTGTAGAACTGTTCTATGCAAATATGTTCTACAACTTTGTCGCGGTCCTCATAAACTTCTGCGGCCCTGAGCCATTCGACTAAGTTTGCCTTTAAATTGTACGCAAAATCTGGGTAGGACTCTGTGGGCTGTTTCGCGGAGTTTCTGAACCGCCGACGGAAAGCGTCGGCCGACAATCGGTACTTCTTAAGCAATGTCGCCTTCACTCTGTCATAGTCGTCCGCTTCCGCTTTAGTAAGCCGAGCCAGCACGTCGGCAGCCTCACAAGGAAGAACCGTCAAGAGGTGTTGAGTCCAGGTGGTACGAAGGATTGCATTTTTTTCGCATGTGCGCTCGAAGTTTACAAGGAATAACCCTATGTCCTCTCCCATTTTGAAAGGAGACAAAAGATCTTTCATTTTTGCCGGCTTAGATGACAGGTTATTCTCAACATTGGGCGTAGCCGCTTTTGCCTTTTCCGCCTCAGCTTCAGCTAGCCTCACTTCCAGTCGCTTGCTCTCTAGCTCAAGCTCATATTGCCTTTTTCTTTCCTCCTCCTCAGCTTTATTCTTTATGTCCTCCCAACACTCTACGATCTCCTCATCCTCGAAGCCGCCTTCTTGAATCGCGTCGACAACTTGCCGTTTTGTCATGGATTTACCACAATCAATCCCCAATTCACCACATATCAAGACCATCTCCGTCTTCCGCAGCTTTCTCCAGTCCATGACTGCCCTTTTTTTTGTGATCGCTAGTCTCTCAAGAGAGTTGGTGCAAAGCAAGGTTCAAATTCAAACAGGCTTCTGCAACCAAATTTTGCCTACCAAGAAGAACAGCACTTATTGTTAAGCCTGGCAGGACTCCAAGGAAAGAAGGCGATGCACTCACCAAACCGGAGCTAGGACATCACGCAGGCCATCCCGCCGCTGCCAACCAGTTGTCGTGGATCGGGTAGCATGCCGTCGCTCAGCAGGTGTTGTCGGGCAGAACAGGGACGAAGCGGTCCGGAGACGGATTTAAGGTGACCAAAAGGGAGAACTTTATGTACAGTATTTACATTGTCATGGTAGCGTAAAAGCTTGGTCGGAGACCGACCGGCGGAGCGGCCACTCTACTCGAGAGTCAGAACACACACCACTCCACTCCCTTCTGCTCTGAGTTTCTCTGTCGGCGAGCCGGGTATTCTCCTCGCAGCCGGGACACCCAGGTCCTCCTCTCCACGTCCGCTGCTCGGTCACAGCCTGTGCCAGTGCGCCCAGCTAGCAGCCATTCTGGGAAGGCGGGTTTGGCCCGGAAGCGTCCCCAAAGTCATCCCGCACTCCAGGCCCGCGGGAAGGCCGAACGAGGCAATCAGGACAACAAAGGGAGGGTCCGGCATATGGTCGTCCGCGAGCGACGGCGCCTCCAAGTCTCCGCCTGTGGGTCCGTCACGGCCACATCTGCCGTTGATTAGGTCGTCCCAGCCCAAGGATCACAACAGCACACTGCAACAACACTGCCTTCGAAACCATGGAACACACGCGGCCGCGTCCCGCGCACAACTACAATACGCCAACAAACGGCGATTTCCAACCGATCAGAGAAATGGAGACAGCATATACACGACTCAAATGTCCGCCCACATTTCCGTGCTAAAAACGTCGCAGAATGCTGCATCAACAATGAGGGCATGAAAAATTTCGATTTCGCGCGCGCACGCCCACACACGGCTTCGCTTCTCCGCGAAGTTAGCTAAAAAAAAGGAACTATTGAAAGTATCACCAAAGTTGGCGCCAACTTTTTTCCGGTCCTCGCAGCACGGTACACACGTTTTCCGGGCCCGAGACGCCGTCGGCTCACGACCCAGGGAGAGAGCGAGAGGGGGGGGGGGGGGGGGGGGGTGCGCGTCAAAACGCGGGAAGGGTAAAAAATCCCCGACTTCCTCGGCGGACAAACAAGGAGAACCTGCGAATTCCCGCCGCAAAAAAAAAAAAAGCGCAATCAACGACGCCAAGGCACGTGGAGGGCGGTGGTCACAGCGGGACGTCCCATTCAGGAATAGGCTACTACAGGGTCGCTGCGACCGCGGCAACTCCCTCCGTGGTCCATGACGACGACGACGCCACGGGCCTGTCACAAAGGGTGAAGTCGGACGTCCCAGTCCGGCCTGAGCACACTCGGAGAAAAGCCGGCACGCGATCGCGCATCGGCGCGGGAGACGAAGGCAAGGACGTCGAGGAGACGCGGGGCGCGCCAGGAAAGCCGCTGCCTCGCTACACAACGGGGCATAATACGTGCACGGAAGAACACAGCTTCGGCGGCATTCCGCGCTCGGATTCCGGTCCAAGAAGAGACCGAGCCCGGGAGGAGAGAACACGCCCGGCGCAACAGCATTCCGGGGCCCGGCGGCTGGGGCGTCCACCGGCTTTCGTTCGCGAGGCGTGTAGGGAACGACGGCGAAGACAAGAAAGACCTTGCGGGGGGGCCCTGCATCTTGGCTTTTCTGCGGCTCGCGAACAACAATCCCTCACGGGGCCTCTTCGTTTTCTCCTCCTTCCGCCGGAGAAAGTGCTATCCCGGTCGCCCATTTCCACTCGACGATCAGGTTGCGCGACAATGGGACTCGCCGTTATGACCAAGAAGTACTTTGGTTTGGGGCTAGTTGGCTCGCGGCTATAGTTGATGTCAGGACTGCGCGAAAGGAACAAGGACAAGCGAGGCACAAGACCACATGACAGGACAGCTTGTCCTGTTGTTTCTTGTGCCTCTCTTGTCCTTGTTCCTTTCGCGCCGTCCTGACAACTACAGCCGTTATGACAACGGGAGACAGAGCCTCGCCATGAACCGAACCATGAATCGGGGCGACAACGGACGACAGGCGGCCGGCTTTCGTCACACGGGCGTGACGACGCATGCGCAAAACGAGACGCCGTGAGCCCCGATTCTCATTCCACCCTAAAAGGGACAGCGCAAAAGGGGCGTGGCACAAAAGAAGAGGGCACAGCGCGTCGCCCTGCGAGTTCTTCGTTCGTCGCGCGTAACTTTAGCGGCTGTTTCTTTCAGAATGAAGAAGAACCAATTCGCGCAGTTCTACATCTCATTCCACTGATGGCGAAACCCGGTGCAGAAGAACGGCCCCGAGAGAGACCACTGCAAAGCGCGCAAGCCACTTGGTGTACAGTCTTCGTCAAACATATTCAGCTCAATTGAGGGGTTTGATTCCAAGACGTGTAGCAGGGCTCTTTAGCATATTTGACATTCCTAAGCTTGGGAGGGTTGAGGACTTAAAAGTACATCCCGCCTTCGTGAGATTAGGGCCCCCGAGTATGCAAAACGAGCCGCGCCGCAGGGCTCAGAGGCAGACCCCTTGGGCTGTATACTTTTGACAAAGACTACGTGCGGCACGCAGCGTCGACCACTAGTACTGAACTCGCAGAGCGTTGTGCGTAATATACGACCGCTGTCGTACGGCACTGACGCTACAAATATTCAAAGGACTGTACAAAACAAGCACCACGCAGACAGTCGCGTCTTTATAGGCGCCGCGAATCGCGAACAATGCGTAACGAAAGACAGTGCAGTGTCGTGCACGAAACTACAAACCGAGAGAGTCGGCATCCAAAAACCCTCGCAGATAGAGCCCGTGCCCGGCCGGTCAGCTGACCAGAGTTAACAAGAGAAGCCGCTGCTGTTCTCACATTTTACGGCACACGCCCAACTTCCGCGTCCCGGAGGTCGAAGCGTTGGCCACGCAGTCAGTCAGTTCACCGCCGAGAAACGTGCAGACAAACCGAGCGTCGAAAGAGAGACTCTACAACACCTGTCAAACTGAAATCCGCCAGTCTAAATACTACCCGTGCGCAGTGTCCGCGATACAGCTAAGCCATTTCTTATTTCGTTTCAGCCCCCCCCCCGTGCTCGGCGTACACTCGGACGTGGCGGTGTCGTGGCGATTCGCGTTACGGGACGCGCGCGATAGTCATTAAACCGACTCGCGATCACCAACGTGCAAAGAGACCGGTTCCACGTCACGTAGAAACGACAGGCGCTTCCGCGGCATAGCCCGCTGCCGAACGAAAAAAAAAAAAAAGACGCGCCTTCAATCGGAGTGGCCAGCGAGGGGCTTCACGCGGCCACTGCAGGCACGAGACGGCCACGGGCCGCTGTTAGTCCCGCGGACATCGGGCGTGCAGGTTAAGACACGCTGCAGCTTCGCCGTGATTATGCGCAGCGACGACGGAGTCGAAGCAACGCGTGCTCAAGATTACAGGCCCCAGTGGTTCATCGCGGTACGCCCGCTCGCAGAACAAGTGCCACCACCTGCCCTGTCACCGAGGCGCATAGATCAAAACGGCAGCGAAGCCGCCGTGCAAACAAAGACTTCGTGCGGCTTGGTCCCCCTGTACTATCACCGCGCCCGAAAAGCAGAAACACACGCCTCGGACACCCGACGGCGAGACGCGCAATCGCGTTCGGCCGTCCACGCACGCCCATGTCGGCCGTGATTACGGGGCCGCGCGCGTGATGCGGCAGCGACTGGGATTCCAGGCGCCGGAGACGCGAGGCGAAGGCGCCTTGGGTCGCGGAAAACGGCGTTACGCAAGCGGCGCATTAGCCTTATCTGTAACAGAGGGCGCTAGTGACGTTGCCACTGGGCGATAGTCAAAGAGGACACCTATAAGAGGATATGCGCATGAGGTCACTGCACGTGCCGGTGAGGGGCAAATGGGAGAGGCCGCTATGGGCTGGGGTACGCCTCGGTGTGCCTAAGGTGCGTCAGAGTTCAGCTGCGTCATTCAGGGTTTAGCTACACCATCTGGAGTCGCAAAAGGCCGCATTCTCAGTTACCCGATGCCGCTAGATCGTATTACCCAAGGCGAACAAGTTATAATCGACGACGGCAAAATAATGTCCTGCGGTGGTTTAGGCGATTCCGAAGTTCGAGCCCTACTTGTACGCACGCCCGCTATAGGTGGACGGTCCCATTGTTATGGCCGTCGGCTGCTGACCCGAAAGACGGCAGTTCGATACCGGCCGCCTTTCGATGGAGGCGGAATGCTAGAGGCTCGTGTACTGTGCGATGTCAGTGCACGTTAATGAACCCCAGGTGGTCGAAATTTTCCGATGCCTTTACTACGTCGTCCCTCATAGCCTGAGTCGATTTGGGGCGTTAAACCCCCACAAACCATTTCGCTAATCACAAGACCCCGCATGGTGACTTGCGCGCTGGTTCCTCCAGCTGCAAGGGTTCGAAGCCGCGATAAAGCTCGGTCGCAGACACAGCGATGCCAACCGCCTTGTCCAAAGCTCCAGTGGAATCGGCATCTACAGACACAAATGACGAGAATGAAGACGCCTTCCCAGCAGTACTGAATACCGCAGATATGGGAGCGCGGCAGAGACTCGACTAGTCACCGCGCATCTGGAAGGTTACGATGACAGTTCTTCGTACGCGTACTACCCGCTTTAAACTTCCGACGCAGCATTCTTTGCCAGAAATTCGCGGCTAGTCCGAGGACATGGCCCTCTTTATGCGCTCACTGATCTACGCGAGGAAATTACAGAAGCCGCTCATATGAGGAGATGACCCGCTTTCGGGACGATTGAGATTCAGCAGGCAGCAGCAAGTCGGCTTAGCACACACGACAATATCGTACAGCCAGCAACACTGCTCTTGCCTCGGGAAGCACTTTAGAAGGTTCATGTCCATACCAGAGGTCCACGCAGTCCTTCTGAAAGAAAAACGGGACATCGGAAACGCCGCGACGTGAAGATCGAAGCATTTGCTCTTAGAACTAAGATCTTAGTTGCAATGCCGCCGGCAACAGCTTCGGTCATTGTGGATGGGCGCCGCTTGCAAAGACCGACTTGGCGATCTCACCGCTAGCAGTCAACACCTAAAGGCGGCTGCCAAAATCAGACCAACATTTTCGCGTTGTATCGCCATTCCGAGAGCACTATGCCTTTATTCCATCCGCGTCGCCAAGGGCTGGCACATTTATGTTCATGTTACGCTGGGCGAATTTGGTTCGTGCACGCTTACTGACCAAATCGTTTTGTAGCTGTCTCAACTGCCTTAACTTTCATTTGCCTCTGCTGCGTGTAGCTGTTGCTCACCAAATACGGGCAAACAACTAAAGCTGCCGTTTGGGCTGCTTCATATTTTCCATCGCCCCATTCCCGCCTGCTTTGAGATATAAATAAGGCGGTTTCATTCGATGTCATTCTTCGACCGGCGCGCCCTATTCGTCCAGTCCCACTTACAACACCGACGCACGAACGACCGTTTTTAACGAACCTTCGGCCCGAGGCGACAGGACGTCGTATCAAGTGTTAATAGGGAGCTCCGAAACTGGTCTTCGATACCCACAAAAAAAGCATTCCCGTGTTTCACTCGCATCAAAGCTCAACCACTGCTGCCAGAACGTCGCCAAGCCCGCTTTCTGCATGAACTATGGCTAATGGCGTATTCCAATCGGCAATACCGAGCAGCTCTCCGAATCCGCGAGGGAGCAATGCATCCGCCACGGTCTAATCAAAACTCAGGATCTGAATCCAAATCGCCAACTGAAACACGCTCTTCGGTTCCGCGGAACAAGAAAGCTTGCTCCGATAGGCCACTGGAATACGTTATAAAAGACACTCGCAGTATTCGAGTCAAGAGACGACCAAAGAGTAAAAAAAAAAAAAGGATCGGCACATAATCTGTCGCCACCACTGCATGTTTCCAGCTGCTTCTCAGCTCCTCGTCATGAAAAGTCGATTCGCTCAAACGAAACATTCCCCGCCGCGGTGGCTCAGTGGTTAGAGCGCTCGGCTACTGATCCGGACTTCCCGGGTTTGAACCCGACCGCGGCGGCCGCGTTTTGATAGAGGCGAAACGCAAAAGGCGCCCGTGTGCTGTGCGATGTCAGTGCACGTTAAAGATCCCCAGGTGGTCGAAATTATTCCGGAGCCCTCCACTACGGCACCTCTTTTATCCTTTCTACTTTCACTCCCTCCTTTATCCCTTTCCTTACGGCGCTGTTCAGGTGTCCAACGATATATGAGACAGATACTGCGCCATTTCCTTTCCCCAAAAACCAATTTTCATTTTTTTTCACACGCCGTCGTTGCATTCGAACCGTCGTCGAAACACTGGCCAGGTCCCACCGAGAGCAACGAGCCCGTCATCTCAGCACAGCCCCCTTGCGCGTTGACAGCGACCGCTTTCCCTCCCACCCGTGACAGAGCAGGTGATCGGGGCCGCAACCCGAGCCGCCGCCGACCGCAAAGACAACGGGGCGGGAGGCGAGAACAAAGGCACGGCGCGTCTTCCTCGCGGTGGCAAAACAAACATCCGCGTCGCGCATTACGCGCACGCACGCACACACAGACAGGGGGCGCCCACGGCAAACGGTGCTGCCGCGGGGGGCGCCGCCGCTCCGACAAAGAAGACCGGGCCGAACGGTAGGCCACAGGCCGAGATCGATGCGCCCCTGGAAAGGGGGACGCGCCGCCGCTCACCGGAACGACGCCCGAGCGTGATCCAGGAAGCGCGCGTAGACGCTAGGCAGGGGCGCAATGATGCGCGCAGTCGTCATCGCGCGCTCGCCTTTTGCCTTTTCTTTCTTTTCCCCTTCCACGCGCGAGCTCACGAGAGAGCTTCCTCCGAGTGCTGCTCTCTGCCTCCTCCTCGTCCTCTCGGAGCGGAGACAAAAGCCATTCCCGCCGACAAGGGACGACTTGCACGCACCGGAGGCAGTCACGCTGGCACCGCCGTGAGAAACGAATCGACCCAACATGACGACGGGGCGCGCTTCGGAAAAAGGAAAAAACCAATAGAACGGCCTTTCGCTGCCACTGCGCTGTTGCCCAGCGTATCTGCTACTCGACAAGACGGTGGGGCAGCACAACCGAGTGTGACGCTAACGGGTCCAGCGCAACGCGTGACACGCGAGAGTACACAATATCCCCGGAGCGTATAGATGAACGGGAGGAAACAACAGCGATCGCGGGCATGACGAACAAAATGCCACGCAAATTCAAAAACAATTGCGCTACAACACGGAGCCTCGGCACTGTCGTTAGCCTGTGCACCCGCCGCGAGTTTTAATAGCGCGGGGGAAGGGTTGGTCAAAGAGCGCGCGCCTCGTCACAAGATGCTCTTGTCTACACAAGGCGGGATCAACAAATGCCACGCTTCCAAGCATTTTATACCTGAGAAGGCTGCCGAGCACCATACCAGGGGAAACCTTGTAGCAAATGGAAAACCGCTCGCTGCCCAGTGGCACTGGATATCGAGCCCCGCATCTGCCGCGCGAGCGGCGGATGCTCAAAACACTACACTGTAATAGTGGTTTTCCCCTTTAAAGGGATAACACTAAGGACGGCACCATTTCCGCACCCTTATTTTGTAGCGAAAGCTACGCTGGCCACGAGCTCGCAATTTCGCCGTGCTCGCACCGCACCACGTGACAACTAGCCAGACAACCAGACTAACCTGAACTTGCAATCAACATTAACCAAGGCTAACCAAGCTATGCCCTAGCTTTCGCTACATATATCCTGGCATATCCGAGTTAAGCAACTGCCAATTTTTTGCTTGGTGTTTTGGAAAATGGTGCGCTCGGCGCGTTAACACCATTAATGTACCATGCACCCGGGTGCTCTGACTCTTTGAACAAATTTGCAGTAGTTAAAAGCGAGCGTGCTATGTACTAAGCCTTACTGACCCCAAATGGGAGCTCACTGAAATGGCATAAACTTGGAGAAAGAACGCGCGTCATGGGCAAAAAAAAAAAAAATAGGATTGAGCCGAGCAGTGGTGTCTTACGTGTTGAACTCTGTCACCTGAGTAGCTTTGTATGACCTTAATGAAATGGCAGCGCACAAGCAAACACAGAGGGAGAGAAGGGGACAAGCGCTTCTCCCCTTCTCTCTCTCTGTGTTTGCTTGTGCGCTGCCATTTCATTAAGATCAAAACCAACTAGCCCAGTCTGCCGCTTTACTGAATTCGTATGACTCATTCCAGGGACGCTTATACCTATTCATGTTCCTCTGGCAAAAATCGTGGTGCATGCTAGCATAGTCTTACTGTTTGAGTCGGTTTGATGAAGGTTGGCTGCCATTAACTGCTCTTTTTTTTTAATGCATTCCCAAAAATAACGCCGTGAATATCATGCAGACATCTCAAATGTGAGCACACCAAACAGGTTCAGACACGCCGTGAAAGAGGGAATTTGCGAATCATTATATATAGCTGACAATACCGTAATTCGAGTGCAAAGTTACAGCTCGTCGGCAGCTTTTCATCGGGAATGGTTGGCTTCCCTCCTAGAGTGCATGAAAAAAAAAAAAAGGTCCAGCGCCTTTTAAAGCAATCAAAACCTAATAAAGTGTAAAGCAGTCGGGCAACTCTAAAGACCGCAACCTTGCTGTACGGGTGTGGCAACCATACTTTGCACCCTTGTGGAAGGGTGCAATGGTGTGAGGTATAGACACGGATATGAACCCTTAAGGGTGAAAACCTTTTTAACAGTGCAGGCCACCGCTACGGTACAAATGTAATTTATCTGTCTCCAGGGCGCGCTGTTGGAGACTTAATGGTGTACAACATCAATCGCTCACTCTGAATTTTACAGGACAGACCTATTCCAGGCTCCGTGAAAGGGCGGCGATGAAAGTAAATGTTGTCGCTAACACTTCTGTCCATAAACATTTGACTAAGGGCGCGCACGCTCTCACGACGTCATCCTCTCCAAATGAAGCGGCGAAATTTGGCAATCGCGCATGCAAGATTGCCGCACTTACTCGCCACTCGAAGCTCCCGGGGAGGGGTGGGTGGGCGTCCCTTATTCCGCACGCTTTCGGACGGCGCGGGCGACCTCCACCACCGAGCACACCGCGCGCGACAAGCGCTTCTTCCCACGATCCCCCCGGAGGCAGCAGGGCCGACTCATTACCATCGTCCAAAACGGATCCGCCGGAGATCCCTGCTCGGACCTTCCACCACGCACGTGCGAGAGGCATTCGCCGAGTCACGACCAAAAAGCGCTGGCCTGCGCGACCTCCTCCGCTTCCGGTAAAAATGAGGGAAGATGGCCCCCCTCCAGCGCCGAAACAACGGGCGCGCGCGCGCACGACATGTGACGAGCGCGCGCTGCCACACGTAATTACCGGCAACGAGGAAGGAAACAGGCTATTGCTACAGCAATGCTATTTGCATCACGCGCTGCCAGGCCTATGCAAAGGCAGCAAGGTCGAAGAGCAGCGGGCGCCGCCGCATCCCTGCCACTACTAGCCCCTTTCCCACAACAAAGGTGGACGGATGCGCGCACGCCGATCCGAAAGTAAGGGACGAAAACGCCCGAGAAAGCTGGCGCCAAAGGCGGATACAGTAGGGGAGAGGCCCCGAAAACGACGAAACGAAGCCCTACGAGCGCAGCACACGCGACCCGATGAGAGAAATGCAGCCGAATATACGTTACTAAATGGAAATGTAATTTTGTGCGCTATTTTATAGACATTGCCACCAGTTAGAGAAATGCATTCGTGGTGTCCTGAGAAGCGGAGGCAAAAGAGCCTTGGGAATTTCAGAAATATTTAAGGACGTTTCGCTGCTATCTGAAGGGGAAAAAAATGACGCCACTTCTGTGGGTCTGAGGGGGGTTCGAGCATCCCAACAATACCAACCGAAAAATGAACACGGTTCGCCTGTTTTTCTCGAACTAGTATTAAAACTTCCCGGTGAAGACAACTGGATCACTCCTGAGGTGGTATTCGTCAAAATTAACATCCATGCCCTTCCTTCACTAGCCCGAGCCGGCCCCCACGCACGTACCGGTAACCGATTCCTCTGGGAAACACGACCCGGTCACCAGTCGGCACAAAGCAGCCCTGACCTCACGCTGCCCATCGTCACGACGCACGCGCGCCACCGAGCCGGCGCGAAACAAAAGAACCGGGCAAAGAGCGAATGCGCACTCCGCCGCTCGAGGACAGCTCGGATGTGACGCGCCGTGAAAAAAAAACAAAAACAAAAAAAAACGGGCGGCCAAGACCGGCGCATCTGAGATGAAATCCACGCGGGTCGGACCCCAGACGTCGCCCCACGCGCACGCTAATTAAGCCTCGGAAGAGAGAAACGAGGGAACACACACGCGGAACGATCGCCGAGAGTGGCGGCGGTTGTTAGCGAACGATTCCTAACAAAAAAGATGAGCGGCGAAACGAGCACGAAAGATTACATTCACGAGCCGACGAAGGGGCCCAGTCACGAAGAAGAAGAGATAATACGAAGCCCGCAAACAACGGGCGAGCGCCAACATTTGCAGAACGAGACGAGACGAAGAGAAAAGGCCGCGCTCTCCGCAGCGGGCGCCCAATTAATGCCGCGCCACTGCTAGGAGAAAGCAAAGAGAAAATAAAACGACACAAGAGACCAGCTCTCGATAATCGCATAATGGCGAAAGCCACGGAGCCACTGGCTAGCCGCAGCGTCGAAATAGAGAGAGAGAGAGCGCCTTAGTAGCGGCAGCCAAAGACTGGAATAAAAATGACGAGCTGAAGTGATGAGGAGGAGGAAGCGGAGAATACGCACAAACACACATTGTTGGCGCACGCAAGGATGGACGCGACGGACGCGCTAGGCACTACGGAGAAAGCGCTCGCTCCGTGCCGCGAAAGAAGGGAGAGGAAAGTGGGGGGGGGGGTCGCAGAGAAAGGGAACGAATAACGGTGAGACCACAGGTGCCGGCGGAAGGCGCGCGGGACAGAGAAAGGGGCGGGCAGAAAAAGAAGAAGGGGTCAAGGAGAGGGCGAGAAAGAGAGGCGCTCTTCTCCGGGAGCGTCTGCCGAACGGCCGGAGAGTTCTCGGCGGCCGCGCATCCTCCGGTCGACCGGCTCTCTCTACGCTGACGCCGCGAGTCGTCGTGATGAGTGTCGCGCGCCGTGCCCGCGTCAGTGCCGACGTCCACGTGGTGCGGAGACAGCGGCCGGACGGGCCTCTGCCGGTTCTTCTTCTTGAGCAAGTCGTCTGATCGCCTCCGCGACACGCACAGATCGAGAAAGATTTGAACACCGTTCGCGATGCGAGACAAGAGGCGACGGAGGAGAAGTCGCCGCAACGCCGTCACCACGTCCACCGCCGCCCCCTTCCGAGAAGCGAACGGCGGCAGCTGACCAGTACGCGGTCACACCAGTGAGCCGAGTTTCAGGGGGGTGTGTGTTCCCTTCGCAGACAGGACTGCAGCTGCCGACCGCAGTTGTCGGCAGCTCCCAACGCCTTCTCTTCTTTCGTCCTCCCCTCGCTACTACCACAGCGGATACGCACACCCCAGCAAGCGGCCGACAGAAGAGCCCGTAAGAGAGGGGTCGCCGCCGCAGGTGTCCACGGGGGAGCGAACCATGCGGACCGAGTCCTTGGGCCCAGCACGGCGACAGGTGAGAGCGCATGTGCGGCGGGAAATTGAGATTTACGCTGCAAGTCGTATGATTCATTTCGAGTCGCCATTGGCAACGGCTAACGGTCATTTGTAAAAGCGCTGCACCCCGTAGGTCACGGCTGCGCCGCTAAACAGAGGAACCGGTCACTAAGCAGCAGATTACGATCGATCTCGGGAGGATTAACGGGGGACCGGGGAACGGGCCGCTACAATCTGCGGACCGGATGCTCCGCGGGGGGGGGGGGGGGGGGGGGGGGGGGAGCGGTCAGCACTGCAGTGCGGACGTTGAATTTTTTCCGCCAGAGAGCAGAGAAATTGAGCGCGCTCAACGTTAGAAACTGGCGCAAGGCGACAACATTCGCAGTCGAAGTTTTCGTCGGGAGAATCGAGGTTTCCCAATCGCTGCCACTGCATCCGCCCGCAGCACAAGAGCCGCTTTACCGGACGCAAGGCGGAGAACGCTTCCATTATAGCAGGAAAAGTTCGAGTGTATGCATCCGCCACTGCCAACGGCTTCGAATGCCACTCGGGACCTCGGGGCAGCCGGAACGGGCTCTCTTCTCGGTGCAGAGGACGCGCCGCGCACAGCGAGCAACCGCGAACAATTTTATAGCGAGGGTGACCGACAGGGTTGCGACACGGCTCTCCGCACGACGGTTCAGCGGAACCTGGACAACCCAAACTTGACGCTTTGGTCCCCTAAACATCCATCAGTAGCTAATTTTCGGTCCCCTTTACGTTCGCACAATGAAGGTTCATTACGCGCGTCGTGACGCTGGATTCAAAACGCGAGGAAAAACGGTGGCATCACTGCGTCGCGTTGTCGATCTGTCCCGCAGATATGTCACGCGCCTCCAGGGAACGCACGGACGAAAACAGCAGCAGGCTGTATATATATAACTGAGCTGAAGGTGCATGTTGTTGTGAATGACGAACAGTGTTCCACAGACTCGGCAAGAGCGATTCTACAGCAGCTTGCTGCAGTGTGTCCTCGCATCTGACAGTGTCGCCGGCGCTCGGTGCAGCTTTTGGATGGACGGGAAGTAAGGTACGATCTATCCGAAACAACCAGCACAATAAGGTACTGCTTCGAGCGATGGGCAACACTTAACGCCAACGCACACCGCTCGCTCCCCCCCGTCTATAGTTTATGGTTTATGGGGGTTTAACGTCACAAAGCGACTCAGGGCTTGAGGGACGCCGTAGTGAAGGGCTCCGGAAATTTCGACCACCTGGGGTTCTTTAAGGTGCACTGACATCGCACAGCTCAGGTGCGCCTTTGCGTTTCGCCTCCATCGAAATTCTACCGCCGCGGCCGGGATCGAACCCGCGTCTTTCGTGTCAGCAGCGGAGCGCACTGAGCCACCGCGGCGGGCCCTGTGTGCGGAGCACTGTACCACTAGAACACACGCACACAAGCAAAACAAACCCTGAGCTACAATGCCGAAGTGCTGTGCAAAGAAGACTCATCCTTAGGCTTAACGTCAACGGCTAATAAACGGTTTTCTCCAGGAATATACGCTCTCACCGGGCGTAGCGCACGGACTCCTTCAGGCTATGGACCTCCTGCATGTTTGTAAACAAACGAGGTGGCGCTGCAGTCGTTAGCGAGCTCGTGGTAGGCAAAAGGTCGGGGAGTGGCGTCGCGGATAGGTGTTGTGCGCGGGTTTTCAAGGCTTGTAGGCGCGTTTCCAGTTTCTGCGAATCATAGCAATGGTCGATGCTTCCAACTTTGTAATTTGTCGAAGTACACGAGCTCGCGTTGTCCACGTGCGGCCTATAAAGAGAAATAGTTTGACACTGTGTATTGTATATATGGTTAGTAGTAAACATGTAGAAAGCGTTCCTGCCGTTTTTTATGCGCTAGGCATTGAATAAAACAAGTTTTGACACTCTGCACTAGCCGGAATGATTTTACTTCGGGACAGTAGTGAGGGGAGGTGCTGGCGTTGTTTCGTCGGAGCAGACATGCGCTCATCGTCTGCTGACATACGTACGTGTCGCGCTGCGCGAAAAGTGGGGACAGCGTCGTGTCCCCGATCTCCTGTCTCGCTTAGCGCTGTTCTTAGCCGCATGACCACGCACCAGCCAGGCCAACTTGTCCTCTTGTTAAGCTGGTCGATTGGATGAAAATTTTTTATTTCTAGAATTATTTTCTTTCCTAGCCCTGAAGTCTAGTTTCGCGACGAAAAATTATAGCAAAATATTGAGTACAAATTTATAAATTACGCTTTTTAGAAGTGTGGTCGTCAGAAATTGTGAGGTAATTTCTTTGATTTCAGTGCCGCATTTCTTTGACCAAAGCGAAAGCGAAGATGCCATAAACGAGGGAATAAAGTTTAAGGTTCGTTTTCTGACCTCTCACATTTTCTGCGACTGGATCACTCACCTTCGTAATTCGCATGAAAATCAAATGATTCCATTTGTCGCAAACTATTCCTGAGACGTTGAGGAGCGTAATAAATCTCTCGATTTTTTTCCCTACACATGAAGTATTGTGTTAGTTATTTTTTGTAAGAAACGTTTTCATGTAACTATGCATGCATAAGTACTGACCATATAGAAAAAGAACTAATCGCGTCATCATACAGAACAGGGCTTTATGCACATGCTGGCATAAAAAAACTGCGCACTATCTACTCAATTATTTGAGACCTAGCTTGGGGAGACTTGATGACGGTGTTAATTATAATTACCCAGAACTGCACCAGGTATAGCTATATATAAAAGGAATTACTGAAACTAGCGTAGGAATTTCATATTTGCACCAAGTTTAGTTACATATCGCATGCATGAATAACGAAACCACTTTTCATGCCGCGTCCCCTCTCAATCTCGCCACGTGTCTGTTAGTAGCACGCCTGCGGCTGCTTCTTTCCAAACATGCTTCGCGATCATGTATTACCTCATGAAACATGACACATTCATGATGCAATGAAAAAGCATATGGCGTTTAGCACACTTAAGGTACGCTATTCTAAGCACACCAACGCGACCGCGCAAGATTGACACAACTTACCCGACTTCTTTCTACTCGAATGAAATAATTACGTCGTCATATCAAGAAATAGTTTCAAGTAAATATTAAATATCACAAAACGCGCCATTTAAACATGGTGTGCTATTAACAAAAAAACGCATTCCTTGGGGGCGAGTGAACCAGTCGGCGCCCCGTGCACTCCGGCTCAAGGTGATTAGTACGTGTGCAGCTACATGTCTTTTTTTTTTCCTTGAGCAATTATCAGCCTACTATCCTGAAGTTCAGGTGAATGAACGCAGTAACTTGCATGCTATTAAGTGCATTGAGTGGCAGTGCCCATCGACTCCCAGACTTCGCGCTTTACTACCGTGGCCCAATGCCTGTTAGCCAGTTTCCGAATGCGGCATTTATGCGCGAGAAACCTATGCTTTGATCTTAGCCTATCGAGGCTAATTTAATATTTTTTATGCTACTACGCGGATCCAGCAGTGATGCAGCTGGTCAATATATGCTGCTTCTGCAGTGCACAGGCTTGAAGCAGCCGCCGGTACCTGCGGCAGCTGCGGTAGGCACGGGCAAGCGGAACCTGTTTTGCCTACCATGCGAAAGTCGCTGCTAACATCAGCGCCACCGCATCTTCGTGACGTCGCGGGGTGAAGGAGGTCCATACGGCGCTGCTCGCGAGGGGAGGGGGTCAGAAGAAGCGCCGGTCAACGGGTCACCTACCGCAAACAAAAGCCGTGAAAAGCGGCAAGGAAGTCCGGCACGCCTGCCTGCCTGCCCAGGG